>NW_021446372.1:0-227 GCF_001605985.2 Dendrobium catenatum
TCTTCTATCTCTAAGCTGAAAACGCAGAAAAAAAAAGCTTTAAAACGCAATTTTTTTTGCTTTTTTTTTCTTCTTAATAGTAAACACAAAATTTATTTATGTGTATGATCCTTTTTAATTTTTTTAATCATATTTCTTCTCCTAATTTAATTTTAACGGTGATCCCTTCTAAAATTTGTCCTCACTCTCGTTATATGCTTGCCCTCACTTCTCACTATTAGGATTTT
>NW_021446373.1:0-263 GCF_001605985.2 Dendrobium catenatum
CCTTGGATTGATGTAACAAATGTACATCATATAGATTCCATTACATGGTAGGAGTTACATATACATGTTTGTTTGGCCTGAAGGATCGTACTCGGCAGGAGACTGCAGTCGGCAGGAAACCGGGGTCAGAAAGACTGTTGTTTGTTGATGGAGGTCAGAAGGACCAAATTAGGCGTCGAAGGCCTGAAGGACCGTAGTCGATAGAAAACTGGGGTCTGAAAGACTATTGTCTAGTGATGTTGGTCGGACGGACCGTAGTAGGC
>NW_021446374.1:0-259 GCF_001605985.2 Dendrobium catenatum
TTCCAATCAGATTTCTCTATTTTTTAGGGGAATTTTTCTATGGAGTGATGCTATGCAGTAATTTCCAGCTAAAATGAAAAAAAAAACTTTATAAAAATATATTAAGAGAAATAGACTGAAATACACAATCATATGAAAATTTAATGTGCGACCAAATTAAAATTTATATTTTTTTTTTCTTTGTGCTAATTAACCTTGTAAAAAAGGAATAAGAAGAAGAGAGCCTCACCTTTTCGTTAATTATTCTCTCTTGATAATT
>NW_021446375.1:0-333 GCF_001605985.2 Dendrobium catenatum
AGAACACGAAGAAATGAGGAGGAAGGGCAAAATGACAAATTTTATGTCAATTTCCAGCAATTTTTCGGCGGTTTGGACCGCCAGGAAAAAATCACTTATCATTAGCGCCTAAACTGCCGGTAATATACCACACCCAAACAAAAAACCGGCGGTAAAACCGACAGTCATTTCACTGCCAGAATATCCGAATGTTTATTATTAAAAACCGCTGGTTAATCCGCCAGTTAAAACCGACGGTCACACTGCGGGTTTAACCGCCGGTAATTCTGGTGGTTCTTTGACTGCCGATAATACTACTGGTAGTTGGTGATTTTTCTGTAGTGCTAATGATAA
>NW_021446376.1:0-222 GCF_001605985.2 Dendrobium catenatum
ACTAAGCGGATTCTGTCATCAACAAGTCCGCTATGCAGAAAGCTCTGGACCGATGACTTTTTGCCATCGACCTAATATAAACCTAAAGGATTTTAGGTCACCGGCATCTACCCCTTTATTAAGCCCACCAAAACTAGAAGTAAAGGGTAGAAGGCCTACAAATTTCTAACAAGTCAGTAAAGACTAATCAGATAACCCTTCTCCAAGTTTGCTACTCAGAGC
>NW_021446377.1:0-368 GCF_001605985.2 Dendrobium catenatum
AAATACTTATATATATATATAATTGAATTTTTCTAATGATTTTTTTTAAAATTTTATTTATTTTATGAAAAGTTCGAAAAATTCATTGATAATAAACTAGAATTTTCACTTTCTAAACTTAAGGCAATTGTATAATATAATCCATTGATAAAAATAGTTTATGTTAAGCCATCTTTTTTTTTCTTTTCTTTTTTCTCCAGTATAAATACAATTGAAGGTGTTGGAGTAAAAAAATCATCATTAATTTGTGCTAAATATATGTCAATTTTATGCTCAAGTATAAATTCTATTTAAAATGTTGATTAAAAAATGATCTCAACTATCCAGAGAAGAATTTTGTTTTAAATATGTAACAACCCTCGATTTTC
>NW_021446378.1:0-209 GCF_001605985.2 Dendrobium catenatum
AATAATGCTTATATCCAAGTCATCAAGGATATGTATGTTGGAGTTGTTACTTGTGTTCAAACACAAAGTGGTTTGACCAAGTATCTTTCAATTTCAATTGGATTACATCAAGGATCAGCCTTAAGCCCATACCTTTTGCTTTAGTCATGGATGTTCTTACTAGCTATTTGCAAGAGGATGTTCCCTGGTGTATGCTTTTTGCTGACGAT
>NW_021446379.1:0-306 GCF_001605985.2 Dendrobium catenatum
ATGAAGCGACAATTAGGGTCTTGGTTGTTTTTTTATGAAATTTTTACATACATACCACTTTATAACATATATATTACATATTTAATATCTAAAACTTAAATATTACATCAATACCACTTAAAAACATTTTTACCTCAGAAATACCACTTCGGTAACAGCGAATATCACTCCGTTTTATCCATGTCCCCGCCTTGATTTTTCGCGGTAGAACTCGTTTCAGCAAATCCCTCCATATTCTCTTCCTCCGTATTTGCTCTTCTACCGAACCTGTTCCTCCATGCGATTTCTTCCATCCGTATTTACCAG
>NW_021446380.1:0-295 GCF_001605985.2 Dendrobium catenatum
TAATTTTTGGAATTATTCTAAGTTTTCTAAATAAAAGTCCTTAATTATTATCCTTAATTATGTCACTAAGTTTGATGGGTTTAAATCAATTTTTCAACTAACCCTTGACTAAGCATGAAATGAACACACAATAACAATTAATTCCTAGATCTAGGAGAGCCTTAAACTATGTGCAAGTATGTGTACCCTAAACATGCAAATAATAAGATAAAGCTTAATTAATTGAGGGATTAACCAATGAACAATTAACAAAATAATTGCTCATTGATTAACCACCACTCCCCATTAATTTTGT
>NW_021446381.1:0-314 GCF_001605985.2 Dendrobium catenatum
ATCTGGTCTTACCCCGGCCTGGATTGGGGAGCCAGCTGAACCACCAAAACAATTTTAAAATATGAGTCCAGTCTTTTTATAGAGTGGTAGGGACATTAATTAGAAAATTTTAGAGGAATGGGGTCGACATCTAAAGCAGATCCTTAATTGACCCCTTAGACTTATGTTAGGTTTGATGCTTAAGAAAATGCAATTAAGGGTTTAAAGGTTTTTAAATTAGTTGCTAATATGATGCATGCCAATTGACTCGCTTAAAAGATTGAATTTGAATGAATGCTATGAAATGAAAACTCCCGGCGGTCCCGAGATTATTT
>NW_021446382.1:0-1541 GCF_001605985.2 Dendrobium catenatum
ATGAGCTTCTCCTCATTGTTACCGAAGTTTAAAGTCTTAACTCAATTACTTGGGACTGTAGTATCAACCGATATGAATGCTTCCATACCAAAGTAAAAATTGTATGGGATTTTTTTTGTAGGAGTTTTAGCGGTAGTCCAATAAGCCCAAGGACATTTAGGAGTTATGTTGCAAATTTGGGACTAAGCACTTTGATTTTGATAATAACAAACACTACTGTTTTGCTTACCTTACTAATTAGTGTTGGTTAAATTTATTGCATACTTGTTTTTTCTTTATTGCGGACTAATGTTTCAGGATCTCAAGCCACTTGCAAGCCAGTTTAAGATTGGGTAGACTAGGATTGAGTAAGTCTATATTTTAAATATATTTTTCACATTTTCTTGAGTCAAATATAATATGATGAATCCTAAAGCCAAGTAACCTTGCACACAAACATAGACACACTTAAGAGAGTGAAAAAGTAAGTTATGGTTATTCTAAATTTTTGATAAATCATACAGGATGATTTTGGATTGTCTTGGATAATATGTTGAGCTCAAAACCCTAATTAGGGATTATGTGTCAAATAAGCTTAATTATATTAATCATCCTAGATGATCCTTTAATTGTTCAGGATGATTGGTATTTATTAAATATCAAGCTGCTAAAGATGATTTAGGCAAGATTTAATAATTAAAAATTTTTAATCTAATCATATAGGATGATCCTGATCGTCATGGATGACTTGTAGCAATCATGCCTTAATTATTCCTATGGTTAGGGATCTAAGTATGGTTATAATGAATGATTATATCATCTAGGATGATCATCTTTGAACGTACATGATGTTACATTATTTTTTTCTTCTAAACATACTGGATATCCCAAACAATTTTTAGGATGATTTTTATGATATGAATTAATCATCTGAGATGATCGCAAGATTGGCTGGGACGATCAGTACATTTTTTCTTCTAATCTTCCTGGACATCCTGAATGATCTATTGGACGAAAAGTCATGTTTTGAACTATTCATATAGGAAAATATATTAATCATCATGGATGATTGATATAAACTTGTTGGTATAATCGTACATGCAACTCAGATCATCCTAGCGAGACAGGGGTATTTTTTACGACAAGTTGAAAATTAGGGCTCTTTTGGAGCTCTTCTATTTAAACTTAAGTATTTATTCTTTGACATAATCTATTGATAAAATCCTAACCTAAGGGAGCTTAGAGAAGGAGAAGGAGAGTTTGAGAGAGTGAGGGAGAATCTTATGAGGGGGAGTTTGTAAGGGAAATCACAAAGGTTGCTCCAAGCAAGGATTCATTCATCTTCTTCAAGCTTCATTCTTAGTTCCTTAGTGGCTCTAGGGAGATGATCATCAGCATCATATCAAGTTCTCTGCCAACTCCATGAGTGAGTAAAAGGATTCCTGGTTCTCTGCCTTCACCAGGAAGGTGAAAAAGGATTTAAGGTTCTTTGCCTCACTAAGATAGTGAAAATATTTTGTAAGCACTTCTCCGTCTTTCTATGGGAGCAAAAGGAGAGTCAC
>NW_021446383.1:0-978 GCF_001605985.2 Dendrobium catenatum
TAATAAACTTTAATTATAATTCATTAATAATTAATTAAATTTAATTAAAATTAAACAATTAATTAAAATTTAACAATTAATTAAAATTTTCTAAATATTACAATAAAATTTTGAAATAATTTTAATTTAATTAGAGAAAATAAATTTGATGATTTAATTGATTAGAATTTATTTTGATCAATCAAATTTCATGATTAAGTTGAAATAAATGAATTCAAATCGTTATGTCTAATGCTCGATTCTTTTTTGAGAGCATTTGGATATTAAATCTTTGGAGGCCCTTATGTAATCATTTATCTTGCATAGAGGATAGGTGTTTCATTTGAAAACCTTAGGACTTATAAATTAATAATCTTTTGCACTTTAAATATAATTAATTAAGTTCTTTAAAACTAAACAAAAAAATTCAACATCTAAAATTCAAATAATTCAAAAGTCAAATACACATCGCTTAAACTTTAATTAAATTCCCTTTCATCCTTTAATAAATAAACCTTAAAACTATATGCAATTTAAGCAATAAATCTCTATAAGGTCTATCAACCACACAACCTCTTACATACACTTAAAATGATTTGTTAGGACAAGCAACTTTAGCTAGATTAAGCCGTTGGATTAATTTGGTTTGATTGCGAGTGTCTTTTCCTAGAGGGCACTTATGTATTGTTTGCTTACTTTCTACAAAATATACATGTCCTATTTACTTTTCTATCATGCACCGAATAGCGGAGTGAATGAATTCAGGGTCATACAATTTAATTTCATTTACTTTCCTGTATATATAACTGCTCATAATACACTTTATACCTGCATTTTATTTTATTTCATTTACATTTCTGCAAAGTAGAAAGTTCCTAGATGATGATGTATATGTGAAAAGAAATGTATATTTAAATTTCATGGATTTTGTATATAAATCAAGTTGTACCGTTTTATGAGTTGTAAAAGAATAAAAAACAACTGCTTATTATTATTATT
>NW_021446384.1:0-866 GCF_001605985.2 Dendrobium catenatum
ATGTTGAAGAAATTACAGAGTTACGTAAAATTTAGTTTGGAAAATTCCCAAATTTGTAAAAATAAATTATAATAAAAAAACAAGAGTAAGAAAAATGCACCAAATTTAAAGAACATAAGTGAAATAATTAGTGAGCCCTTACCAGCCCTTTGAACCAAGCATTCCCCTCATCCCTAGCTTCCTTGGAGAGAAGAGCTGCCCCTAAATCATCTCCCACCTTCTTATAGCATCGCTAGAGAGAGAAAAGAAATGTGGAAATTAAAGAGCTCCCCCTCATATTAGTAGGTTTCAAATAGCTTACAAAGCAAGTAGTTTGCCCACCCTATGTATTTGTATGTGTTTTCAAGAATTTGTAAAGCCAAAGTTGAATTGATTCTACTAATTGAGACTGTTTCATAAGGTTGCATTTTAGATTTAGATATGCCTAGTATGGGTAATATTTTGTTAATCATGTGCATGTTTATGTTTTTAATGAAAAAGAAAATTAAATCATGATAGAGTGCTTCGTATGCCTACGGGTTGACGGGAAGCTAAGCTCATTTTTACCCTATTTATATCCAATTTCTTGCCTTCTCTAAAACTGACAGTAGGGATTTCAACATTAGATAGAGAAAAGGGGACCAAGAAATTCCATCTCATTTCAATATATCGATACCTGAATCATTTTATTTATTGGTAAGTATACATAGTAACTATTATCTAGAAAAAGGATATCTTATTGATAGGAATATAAATTTGGATAAAAAGTATTTTTATTGTAGAAATATTTATCTTTGTTTTATAAAGAATATTGAGATATAGACTGATGCACATATTGGTATCAAGATTCAAAAGTTTTATGAGCAATATTTTTAGGCATTTTGGGG
>NW_021446385.1:0-263 GCF_001605985.2 Dendrobium catenatum
CTGGAAATTGTGTTGCTGTGTTGCATGATTTACCTCTTGTTTCTGGTGCCTCTCGTGTAGAGGTCGTGGGAGGGGCAGACATGGTCGGGGTTAATGGTCTTGCTGGTGTTGCCTTCTTGGTTATTTGGAAGGCCTTTTGGTTGGCTGGTCATGGTTTATGTTCTTTGGGCTGCTTGGAAGATCGTGTGTTGTTGGTGTGTGCCTTCGTGTGGGCACTTTCTATGGGTTAATTTTTTGGAGAACTCTATTTTATTTTATTTTGT
>NW_021446386.1:0-215 GCF_001605985.2 Dendrobium catenatum
TAAAATCATAAAAAACAATGATTGCTTATCATAATTTGACGGTTTCTTTGGTTCAAATAACTAACATAAGCGTTTCTTCCAATTATCACTGAAATGTTGCATAAAGTGTTCTATTGAAGAAAAAATTCATATCTAAATTTCTCTTCTTAAATTCCCTCAAACTGCACAATTAAAATATATAATCTAAACATGTTCCTTTCAACTCCAACAGCAAA
>NW_021446387.1:0-247 GCF_001605985.2 Dendrobium catenatum
TAATTTAATCCCGAACGAAACTGATCTGACCTTGAACACAATGAAATTAAAATTGGAAGATTCTAATTTAATTACTGGGATGAATTCGGATAATTCTGATGGCGACTTAGCTAAACTAGTGATGAATGTAAGTCAATCGAATTTGTCACCTGATTCAAGTGAAACAGAACCTACGGATCTTAGGGTTAAAACTAAACCTGATTCTACTTAGGAAGACAGTACCTTGAGTCTAAAATTCTTTGGGCCA
>NW_021446388.1:0-258 GCF_001605985.2 Dendrobium catenatum
GACTATAATTTTATTTATATCCTTATTTAATGATTATTTTAATTATTTTTTACTTTTAAATTATTTTAAACTTATTTTAATGAACCAAACTTCTAAAATTCGTATCTTTCTCGTTTTGGCTCCTTTTTTAACCCACAACACCTTGTTTTGATCGTATTTGAATTCTGCACACTTTAAAATTAGTTTCACTCAAAAATACTGGATCTGTCTGCAGTTATTTTGAAAATAACTAATAAAACTTTTTTTTTAATATTTAAT
>NW_021446389.1:0-322 GCF_001605985.2 Dendrobium catenatum
ACCAATAACTTTAGAAAATTGAAAGAGACTAAATTTTTCATTTTCAAATGAACAAGAGCAATCATATTTGTCCAAACATGAAATAGAGATCAAGTTCCGTCTAAATGACGATACATAAAAAGTCTCACACAAATCCAAAGTACAACCAGATTCTAAGTACAATCTATATAAGCCTATAGCTTAAACGTGAACTTTATTGCCATTTCTCATATAGATGAATCTTTCAGCATCAGTTGGCACTCTGCTCCTTAGACAACCCTGCATAGTCACACCTATGTGAGTCACCTGTATCTATCAACCAAGTGTGATTTGGTACTAAAGC
>NW_021446390.1:0-237 GCF_001605985.2 Dendrobium catenatum
GGAGGAATATCGGGTGGAGTTGAATCTGGTGGCCAAACGAAGATGGGGAGGCAGAAGAAGATAACTACTATGAGCAATAAGAAAGAACAAAATAAATACAAAAGATAGAAACAAACGATAGAAAATAAAAATCGCGAGCCTTGGACTCTTCCAAAGACTGACGAGTGATTCTTGCCCTTCTCCAAGGGAGTTCAAATCATGAGCCCGGACCCATCCTGCGGCTGGTGAAAACTCCGA
>NW_021446391.1:0-423 GCF_001605985.2 Dendrobium catenatum
ATGCTCATCGCCCTTCTTGTCACTTATCTTATTCACTAATCATTAAACTTTGTGATGGAAATTTTTTTTCTTTTTTTGATTCTTTTGTATCTTCTTCTGATGAAACAAATGTGTAAATTAAGTTCTTGGTGTATTTGTATTGTTCTAATCAATTTAATGATTCAATCATTCTGGTTTGATTTACACTTCTTATTAAAGAATACTAACAAACAAGAACATATCTTGTCTCTTACACGCGTGTCATAAGCACAGGAGGCCACGTCATGTTTTACTAGGCCAAATGCCTATTTATAAGAAAAATTATTGCGTCCTCCCACCGCCAAAAAACTCGGTTTTTGCTCGGTATACCGAGCAAAAACCGAGTTTTTTCTAGAAAAAACTAGGTGTTTTTTTTGTATTGCTCGGTATAGCTCGGTATAATTC
>NW_021446392.1:0-849 GCF_001605985.2 Dendrobium catenatum
ACAAGTTCATGAACATATATAACTAATTTTTTCTAGCTACTAAATGAGCTCATTCATGAATAAGTGATCTAAGATTCATCTTATATTTGTTTATTAATATTTTAAATAAATAATCAAGCAAATATGGAAAAATGTGAAATGTCTCTTGTACATGAATCAAGATTTTATCAAGCTTCTTATCAAGCCTAATATTAAGCTTGTTCACGAGCTTTAAATGACGTTGTTCACAAACATAAATGAGTCGAACAAATTAGTATTCAAGCATGTTTATTTAAGGATTGAGTATTTAAAATATTATTCAAGTTTATTTTATTAGTCAATTAAACGATCACAAATGAGTTTTAATCAAACTGAGCAACGAGTAGCTCGTCAAATTCTTAGTTCGCTTGCAGCCCTAATAATGGCTTATAGGAGCTTACATTTATCACAGACTCTTTGCTTTTACCTACAAGCAGTGTGTCGCACTCGATGCAATATTCTTGTTCATACTTATAAGAAACTTCGTCATGCTGGTTACATACTGCTAGTCATTACTCGTAGGTGGATAATTAGTGCATATTATAATTGCTCATATACAGGTTGTCACATCACCTATGAAAATCTTATATATGCCTTAAAAGCAACATATATTCTTAGTAGGTTAATTGATACTACTTGCCACTTCAGGAAAATTGCCTATATTACTAATGGAATTTTCTACGGAATTCCGATGAAATATTTTCTAGCGGATTTTCTTGTAGAGTTTTGATGGATCATGTTGAAATATTTTTGACTAAATTTAGGCAAATTTCCTAGCGAATTTTCTAGCGAATTTTATTAATTATTAAATTAATAAATTAATGAATTACT
>NW_021446393.1:0-208 GCF_001605985.2 Dendrobium catenatum
AACTGCTTAAAACAGTAAAAAAGTCATCCCAAATGAAGACTATGTTTATATAAAAATTTAAAATAAAAAGATTCTTAAGATAAAGTTCAAATTGTTTAGATTATTCAATGGATGTATGTATTCCATTTGTCATCCATTCAATCATTTTAGAGGTTTCTTTTGACTAATGAATTGGTCTTCAAATTATTATTATTATTTTTTTTTTGTT
>NW_021446394.1:0-251 GCF_001605985.2 Dendrobium catenatum
TGGTAAACTGGACAAGGAGTTCGCTGCCCAATGGCAGCATATGTATTCGGAGGCTTTTTGTGGTGGGGACGCTTCCCCTTTGGTTGTTAATGTTTAACATCGTTTGTTGGAATTGCTTAGGTGCCCGTAAGAAGGAGACGGGTAATTATTTACGGCACCTCATTGGGGTTCGGGATGTGAGCTTTGTTGGCTTGTGGAGACTAAAATCGAATCATTTTCGAGAACGGACATTGATAGGCTGGTTGGAAGGA
>NW_021446395.1:0-555 GCF_001605985.2 Dendrobium catenatum
TGACAGGTTGTCTAGCCAGGTGGGCAGTATTGTTATTGTAGTTTGAAATCATATACATGCCACAGAAGGCGGTGAAAGGGCAGGCCTTGGCAGATTTCCTCACTGCACCCAATTCCGGCCGATTCTCCACTAAATGATTATTTGCCCGATGAGCAGATTATGAAAGTCGAGGAGAATGAAAGGCTACCATTCTGGGAAATGTACTTCGACGGTGCATCATCGATTAGACTTGTTCGACCTCCGAATATTGCAAGAGCCCAAGCCGGCATCGGCCTCATTTTTGTAGCACCGAAGGGAGGTATAATGAGATTTTCATTCAGTTTGACTGAACCTCGGACCAGCCGAGTACGAAGCTCTATTAGCAGGGCTGGAGATTGCGATCGATGTCAGAATCCAACAGCTCCAAATCTTTGGTGATTCTCAACTTGTAATAAATCAAGTACTTGGAATTTACAAGGTTGGTAAAATCGAATTGGCCCACTATCACCGACGAGCCCTTGAGCTTTTGAAGCAAGTACTAAATGTCAAAATGACTCGAGTTCCTCGAGGACAGAA
>NW_021446396.1:0-249 GCF_001605985.2 Dendrobium catenatum
AATCATATTAATTATAATAAATTAGATCTTAGTTATAATTAAATACATAATTATATTATACTTAATAAATTAAATTAAAATTCATAATGTTTTCTTACATATTAAATCTTATATATCATGACGTTATATGTTCTATTTAAAATTTTCCAGTTATAAGTTAAATTAATATTTACAAAAAATTAAAAATTCCCTTTTTTGAAAGAAGTTTTTTTTTTGTAACTCTTAAATGTTTATTTTTTCACTAATTTA
>NW_021446397.1:0-248 GCF_001605985.2 Dendrobium catenatum
GATAACTTTTTATTTTTAGATCCCTAAACTCCTTTTATACATGCATAAAGTCCTAAGGGTTAGTGATAACAAATATTTTTTTTATCCTATATAACAGTAGCGACACTTAAGGACAAAAATTAAGGACTAGGTCTTAGAAAATTTAGACTTAAGATGCATGCACACTATAAGTTAGGGACATAACATAGAAAACTTAGTGACATTCATTTATTATTATTATTATTTTATTTTTACCTTTTTTTTTAACA
>NW_021446398.1:0-265 GCF_001605985.2 Dendrobium catenatum
ATCTAATTTAACTTAATTGACTAATTAGTATTACAATTATTACTTAAATATTAATATAATTAGCCTAATTAATATAAATTACATGTAAATTACATATTATGAAAAGATTTTTCTTTTTAGATATAAACATTAACATTATTCTTTCAAGTTCATAATTAAATTAATATTTTATCATTTTATATCATTATTTATTATATTACATTAGCTTATTTTTAACATTTTGAGGCTTACGCCTCGAGGCTTATGCCTCGCCTCGCTTAGACAA
>NW_021446399.1:0-252 GCF_001605985.2 Dendrobium catenatum
TATTCTTGGGATATTCTAGTGTTGGGAAGTCTTTTACGGTGTTTAACAAGAGAAATTTAATGGTGGAAGAGACAACCCATGTAGTATTTGATGAGTCTGATCCTAAGAAAGATGGAGTTTAGAATGATGATGAGGTTGGAGAGATTACTAGTGGAGTAAAAAAATTGGGGAAGGGGGTAGAACACCAAAGTAATGAAGGAATAGGAGAAGTCACTCAAGGAGTAGAAAATTTTGATTTGGATGAAAGGGTTG
>NW_021446400.1:0-239 GCF_001605985.2 Dendrobium catenatum
ATTGTGACAACCAATCCGCCATTGCTATCGCCAAAAACCCAGTATTCCACGCCCGCACAAAGCATATAGAGATCGACTTTCACTTTATTCGGCAACAAATAGCAAACGGCAGTATCAGCATTCATCACATTTCTTCTCAAGACCAAGTTGCCGACATTCTAACAAAACCGTTCTCTAGTACAAGATTTGAATTTCTCTGCTCCAAATTATCCATTCGCTCCCCGAATGCATAATTTGAG
>NW_021446401.1:0-352 GCF_001605985.2 Dendrobium catenatum
ATTATTTATTTTAAATTATAATTAGATAATTATTTAGATAGTTATTATTATAATTAGCTTTAAAATACTTATTAAAGCAATAACTAAGTTATTAGTAAAATACTTATTAAAATAACATCCTAATTGTGATATTTATAACTATAATTTATTCGTGTTAATTAAAATTAGAATTAATAAGTAACTCATATTTAAAATGCAAATGTCATATGAGTTAACCGCCTTAAATCTTGTATAGCATTGTCAAATAGTCTCACAAGATTTGTCAAGATTTAACATATTTTTTACCAAGCAGTTTTTAAGATTTAAACCTCTCATCACTACCAAAAAACGCGACCTATCGCAGCGGTTCCTT
>NW_021446402.1:0-255 GCF_001605985.2 Dendrobium catenatum
AGGTGGTCTGGTGATTGAATAACCTTCAGCAAAATTATAATTTGAAAAATTAGCCATGGATCGAAATTCAAAAGCTTTTTTTAAAAACTTATTTTTTGAAAACGGCTCTGAAACCACTTAAAAGTGCTCTAATGGCACTAGAAAGTGCTCTGATACCACTTGAAAGCTCGTTAAAAATGTTAGGCCCTATGAACTGGCCCAAATCTAATTAAGAGAGATAGGTGAATTGGTTGTTTAAAGATCTTTTTAAAACAA
>NW_021446403.1:0-209 GCF_001605985.2 Dendrobium catenatum
TTATAAGAAAACCAGATAAATGTTCTATTTTAAACATTACAAGAAAAGGCATGCAAAATCGATGTAAAACCTAAATTTTATTCCTAGAAAAAACTAAAAAAAAAAAATCAATAGATGATAACCTAGAAGAAGTTTATGAAAACACCTCGTTATTTGGTGAAGAATGAGAATTCATTGATATCTCTCATATGAATGTGATGAAATGTCTT
>NW_021446404.1:0-292 GCF_001605985.2 Dendrobium catenatum
TGTCCTCAATGTAAGATTTTCTTTGATTCTAAGGCATGTGAGATGAGAATGATTTCTAAAGCAATCTCATGTGATCTCAAAAAAGTTTTTCTTAGTACTCTGCAAGTGCTCCTTTTCTAGGCTTAACAAGTGATTTCTTTTCTTTTCTTTTGTATGATTTGGCCAATAAATCTGAATAGTTTATTTAATGTCAGATTGTTGCATGAGCTGCTTTTTCTTTTGATTCATAGTGCTTGAATTGAGCTTTCCTTTGTTCCCTAGTTTGTGTAGATTGCCTAATTGTTTGGTTGGA
>NW_021446405.1:0-236 GCF_001605985.2 Dendrobium catenatum
TACAGATTTGGTGTGCCACGCCACATAATCTCGGACAATGGTACTGCATTCAAAAGTACAAAAAATTACAAGTTCGTTGATCGACATAAAATCGATTGGCGATATTCATCTATATACAATCCAAGAGCAAATGGCTTGGCGGAGGCTTTCAACAAGACGTTGGTGAAGCTGTTGAAGAAGATCCTCACAAAGAACAAAAGAGAGTGGCATACGAAGATGACAGAAGCTCTATGGGC
>NW_021446406.1:0-2261 GCF_001605985.2 Dendrobium catenatum
TTTGTATTTCTCTTTTCAAATCGTATTTATGCACTTAAAAAAATTTGAAATTTTATATTATTGATTTTTGGAAGAATTCAATTACTCTTAAAATTTGTACAAATATACAAGAAAAATTGGTATCAAAAGAATTGCATAAAAAGTTTGCAATAAGAAAAAAGAGGCACAAAATAAGCCCAAAGTAAAAAAGATGCACAAAAAATGTACCATAAAGTTGAAAAAAGATGCGCAAAGCGCCGCATGTGGTAGTTACTTCTTTCCAGACTCTTTTAATCTCTTAATTCAAATTGATCTTATATTCATTTATAATTAACATTGAAATTTGAAATATAAAATTTTTTATTCATCCTTAGTGCAATAATTTTTTTATCTTAATGTCTAAATTGACTTATGCCTTTGATAAATTCTTTTTATTATTTATGTTATATCACTTTCTTAAATTATATGAAATTCTATGATTTCTCTAATGTTTGAATTTTATTTGCATACCTTATTTCAATCACTTTCAAGATTAAATTATCAAATGAATTTCATATTTCTGATTACATTTCAAGACTTCTTTTCTTCTTCTCTTTTTGTTGCTGTCAAAAAGGGGGAGAAATTATTTGTTTGTTTTGTTTGTTTTTTATAGTCCTTTTCCTTTATGTTTGTCATTATTGTAGTTGTATATTTTGTATGTGTGTATATTTCTTATTTTGTATAAGGTTTTATATATGTTTTATATGTTTCTTGTATAAAGTTTTTAAAAAATAAAATTTTTTGAATTTAAGCCTCCTTATTTTTCATGTATTCATCAATTCAGGGGGAGTTTAGAAGTTTCTTAGAATTTAAAATCCTACAAATAATAATTGTTTTGTCATCATCAAAAAGGGGGAGATTGTTAAGAGAGTTGCTATTTACATGTTTTACATTCTTGCAAATTATATTATGTTGATGATTTCAAATATTATTGTTTTATGTATAGATATCTCCTAACTCTTTTTGGAAGATTTGTTTTATCTATAGTGTGTACTAACATTTCAGGAAAATCAACTCCAAACTATGAGGACTTCAAATCAAATTCAGCATCGAATCATTTGTAAATTAAAAGCTTTAAAAATGTTTTATGAGAGGGAGTGATTGTAATTGAGTGAATATTCACAACACACATATATGGGGGAATAACTTTTGTGAACTGATCGTACAGGACGAACATAGTTCGTATGGGATGATCATGTCAATTAACCCCTCGGAAGAGCAATGGATCGAACAGGTAGGGAGAAATTTTTTTTAAGTCCAATTCGTCCGAACAAATTTAATATTCGTCCCGGGACGAACGCCTCTAGATTCTCACTTTGCACTGTTCGTCCAGACGAAATATATGGTTTGTCCCTAGACGAAACTCTCTGTTTAAAATTGTATATGATGAAATTACTCTTCGTCCCTGGATTAAACTCTCTGTTTAAAATCATCCAGGATGAAACTTGTTCGTCTCAGGACGAACCGAACCGACTTACCTCGGTTGGTTACGTCCTGCAGGGATTTGTAAACCGACCTGTGGAATAACTGTTTCGTACCGGACGAACCTAGTTCGTACGGGATGATGATCGTGTATGAACATATTTCATGCTAATATACATTAGGATCGTTTCCGACACTTTAAGTAAAATCTTCCGGGATGATCCACGATCGTACGGGACGATCCACTGCGTACAGAATTGAAAATTTGTAGTTTTTGGGCAGTTTTTCTTGTCTTTCCTATATATAGTCCAAATTAGACTGCCACCAAATATCTTTTTGGTCATTGATCTTCGTGCCTATTGAAAGAAGACTCAAGGAGAGAGTGAGAGAGAGCATTCAAAGAAGGATTTCTTTCACTAGAGCGTGAAGGCTTTAGTTTGTATTCAAAGATAAGATTTCCTACTTTTGATTTGAGATTACTTCACTCTTTTCTTTCTTCTTTCTAGATTTCTTGTGAGGAGATCTGTCAAGGAGATCAGGTTTTCTGCCCACACTAGGAGAGTATTAAAGGACGAAGGATTCTCTACCCACACTAGGAGAGTGTGAAAGGATGAAGGGTTCTCTGCCCACACTAGGAGAGTGTGAAAGGACGAAGGGTTCTCTGCCCATACTAGGAGAGTTTGAAAGGACGAACGGTTCTATGCCAACACTGGGGATAGTGTAAAAGGATGACGGTTCTCTACCGCACCGAGTAGTGGTGGAAAGAGTGTTTGTAAGGGCTTCTTCGCCTTGCTAGGGGTGCAAAAGGAGAGACACTTTTG
>NW_021446406.1:2271-6045 GCF_001605985.2 Dendrobium catenatum
CCCCCCCCCCTCACTTAGGTTTAACAACCTATTCACTAGACTCAACAAAAGTGACCAAGAAGAGGTTTGTGAACCAACTTATGATCAATTATTAGAAATTTGTGAGCACATGCATGCATCATATAAAAACCTCAAGAAAAACTTATGCTAGTTTGAAATTAGAATTTTTAAATTTATAAAAAGAGCATGAAATTCTTCTTAAAATTCATTCTTCAATTGATACTAATCACATGGCTTTACTTGATAAGTTTGATGCATTAAACAAAAAACATGCTGATTTATCTGATGCTCATAATTCTTTAAAATCATCTCTTGCCGATTTAGAAAAATAATATAAAAAATTAGAAAGTCTAAAAGCTTTTCAAAATAAAAAACATTTATATCATCCATCACATAAAAAGCATCACCATAGATTAGTGCATCCTTTTCCTAGAGTTAATTGTTTTTCATGTGGCATGTTAGGACATATAACACACACTTACACCATTCACCATAGTTCATATTGGGTCTAGAGACCCAAGTTACATGATTCACAACATGCATTGCATTCTACTTTCCATAAGAAGGAACCCAAACAAGTTTGGGTTCCTAAATTTGACATTTGATAATTTTGAAGGCAAGCTCTCACAAAAGGCCTCGTGAGAGCATGTGGTACCTGGACAACGGATGCTCTCGATATATAACTAGCGATTCCAACCAATTCATTTTGCTGGAGACCAGGATAGGAGTCAAGGTGACTCTTGGAGACAACACCACCAGGAAGGTGGTAGGCTCAGGTATAATTGGTAATTCTAAGAACCTTTTGATTGAGAATATTTTTCTTGTAGATGGACTAAAATACAACTTGCTCAGCATCAGTCAACTTTGCAACAAGGGCTTCATCATAAATTTTTTGACAAATTCATGTATTTTTTGGCAATAAAGGCTTTAAGTATTCAACACCTTCATTCAAAATCTTCCAAAGAATTGAGCTACCATTTCTACACTTAGCTTTCCACAAATTGTCTCCATATTTGGCTGTCAGAACCTGATGTAGTAAAGAATTATGGTTTTGTATCAACCTCCAAGTTAATCTAGCTTTGAGAGGACCAGCTCTACTAACTGTCGAGTGAAAGTTCAAACCTCCTTGAGCTTTTGATTTACAAAGAGTTTTCCAAGCAATGTAGTGCATACCCTTCTTTCCATTCCTCTTATGCAAAATAAACTTTCTACAACATTTATCAACCTCTTGAAGCACCTTCTTTGGGACCAAAGTGTGTGTAGAAATAAAGTTCGGTAGAGTTAAGAGGGAAGTCTTAGAAAGAGTAACCTTCCCCGCCAATGACAGACACTTACTTCCCCATGTGTTCAGCTTTTGCATAACCTTATCCAGAAGAAATTTGAAATCAGTTTTCAAAGGTCTTCTCAGCATCAGCTTTACCCCAAGAAACTGTAATTCTTTAACCGTTTTGAACTTCAAAATTTTCTTTACTTGTAATATGTCCACTCTATTCATTCCCTTGCTAAACAAAATTTGAGATTTGGCATTATTAACTTTTAATCCAATCCAGGAATAGCAGTCCAACACAATGTTATTCAACTTGACAGCAAGATGCTTTGAAGCTTGAGAGAAAAGCAATAGATCATCAGCAAACATTAAATGGCTAACCTTTTGAGCTCTATGTGAAACCTGAATTCCCAAATCTTGACCCCTTTGTGCCATTGCCAAAGAAAAAAGCTGAGAGCAAATAATATACAGATATGGCGATAGAGGGCATCCTTGCCTGAAGCCATTTTCTGCAATAATCCACTTGGAAGTTCTACCATTAACAATAAAGGAGAATCTAGCATTCCTAACACATTCCATAATAAGCATAGACATTTTCCTTGGAATACCAAACATTTCTAAGACTTGAGATAAAGCCTCCCAACTCATACTGTCATAAGCTTGCTCCATATCAAGCTTAACCGCCATTAAACCTTTTTTGCTTTTTGAAACTCTAAGCTTATGGAATACCTCATGAGCTAGTAGACAATGATCAGACATTGATCTACTATTAAGAAGAGCAACTTGTTCTTCAGTGATACACTTGGCAATGTAATTTTTCATTCTATTTAAAATCATGGTAGCCACAAATTTATATAAGTTGTTTGACACAAACTTATGGACCTATAGTTAGACGGATTAATAGGCTTTTTTTATTTTGGTAATTAGAACAATTAGTGTATCCTTCCACTCATTATGCATAATACCAGTTTTAAAAAAGCTATCAATAGCCTTCCATGAGGTCCTCCACAATCTTCCAATAAAATTTGAAAAAAAGAAGTTGTGATGCCATCTAAACCAAGAGATTTGTTGTTACCTTGATTGAAGACAGCCTTGATCAGTTCTTCATTAGTGAAATCCACATTCAACGGGTTTGCATCTTCATGAGAAATTCTCATATTTTCAAGAAATGAAGGCCATCCCGTCAGCTTGCACTCTCTTGCTGTCCACTTTTTTTGAAAAAAAACTTGTAAAAAAATAGTTTCAATTTGCTCAAAATCTTCAACAATAGTCCCATTCTCATCTTTGATTTCCCAAATCATATTCCCATTCCTCTTGGCCGAAGCATATTGATGAAAATAACTAGAATTTATATCTCCATCTTGCTACCATATGATTTTTGCTCTTTGATTCCCCCAAGTTGATAGTCTTCCCAAAGTCACATTAAGATCATGGACTTTGTTTCTCAAAAGTTCAGATTTTAAGCCGTAAGACCTCCTGCACTGGATTCTTCAAACTGCGGCTGTAATATATCCTTCTTCAACTCAAGTTTCAACAAATTCAGTTCTTTGCACTTGTTCTTATTCCAAAAATAGAGAGCTTTTAATGTTCTTCTCAACTTTCTTTGAAGGATTTCAGCACTAGTACCAAAATTAGATTTTTTTTCCATGCTTTTAAAGTAATGTTCCAAGTGGCTGGATAAGATTTCCAAGTGTCTTCAAATCTTAAAAAATCATATTTCTGATTTTGAGGTTCTACCAAATTGAGGGAGATAGGAGCATGATCCGAAGCAACTCTGGATAAGTGACGAACCTTAGCCATTGGGATTTTCTGAAGAGTTGCAGAATTTAATAAACATCTATCTAATATCTCCCAAATTCTAGAGGTTCCTTCTTTATTATTACACCATGTAAAGCTTGGACCCACAAACACAATATCATGGAAGTCATTATTCATCAAAAACATTTTCATATCTTTAGAACCATTAAAGAAATTGAACCTCTTCCCACCCTTCTTATCCTCCTTAGAGAGGATGAAATTGAAATCTCCCCCTATAATTCCTGGTTCACCACCAATCATACAACCTTCAAGCTTTTGCCAAAGACTTCTACGGGTTTGAGCATCCTTACCTCCATAGATAGTCGCTATGTTCCACTTTCCCAAAGCATTGAGGTTGAGAGTTCCCATAATCAATTAAGAAGAATGTTCAATGACTTCAAAGGAAGATAAATCCTTTTTCCACGTCACCAAAATTCCACCCGAAATGCCAATCGCCGGATGATGAAAATAATCCCATTCATTTCCAATAATCAGGTTGATATCATTCCCATCAAGAGAAGACATCTTAGTCTCAGTTAACCCAACAAAAAAAGCCCTTATTGTCTTTCACAATCTCTCTAAGATATAAGGAGGCCTCTCCCTTTCTAGCCCCCCTACAATTCCAAAAAATAACGGAAGCCATTAAGAAACAATAGGGGAATTATTCCCTATCATTTTGCTATTTTTCTTCTCCCCTCTCCTCTTCCTTT
>NW_021446407.1:0-634 GCF_001605985.2 Dendrobium catenatum
GTCCGATTTTTAAAGCATTGGTATTTTCAATGCAACCTATTTATGTATCTCATTTTGATATGTTGGTAGAGAATTTTGACTATCAATCAAGAGAGCTTTGATTACCTGGATTTAAATTTTGCGTATGTGATAAATATGAGTTTGATTTAATTGATATATATATAACCCTTTCAAATAAGGGGGAAAACCCAACATTAGAAAATATCCTCTAAAAGGAGAGATCATTACATGTGGAGTCGGATACAGAGAACCGTTCGATTTTGTAACTGTGAACAGTAAAAGCGTAGTTATTGTTTACAATTTCATTTTTACTATTCAATGCTATGTTTTTATTACGCTTTTACTATTCATAGTCACAAAATCAAAGGCTTGTCTGTGTTCTGACTCCGCACATAATAATCTCTCCTCTAAAAAAAGTGTTTCCTCAATAGTTTTTTTTTTTTTTTTTAAGATTCCAATAGCTCAAATACAATCTGTACATAGAGCCGGCTTTGTAGAATATGATGTTCTGTTTTATTTATTATGAGATATGATAACGCATAAAAAAATTATCAATGGTACGTTTGGTATTTTCAAGACCTGAGTGGGCCTTTTAACTAACCTTTTTTAGTAACTATTTTACTCTATTTATGCT
>NW_021446408.1:0-254 GCF_001605985.2 Dendrobium catenatum
AAGCTTTTACAATCAACTAAGAGAGTCTAAATTCAAATCTCATCTATACAATTTCTATTTGTCATTCTATGTATCACTTCTCGCAATGCCATATTCAATTTTTACATTTCAGCTTTTATTATTATATTATTATTTTTATTTATGTACATGATAAAAAATCAGCTGGAGACAAAAAAGCGTGATTAAAACAAATATTTTGTAGACATTAAGCTCAATAAACACATTCATATCAATTTGACAAAGAAAATAATTAT
>NW_021446409.1:0-225 GCF_001605985.2 Dendrobium catenatum
AACATGTGAAACAACAACTCATTTAATAAGCAACATATTCATTTTAAATATTGAATTTTAAAACGCTTTAATCTGGAAAATAAGCTATAATGATAAATAAATTAGCGTTGATAATTTAATAATATATTTAATTTTTTAATTTGTTTAATATTTTAATAATATGTGAATAAGGGAGAAAATATGGTTATATTATCTTGATGATGATAAAGTTTAAAATTTATTTTG
>NW_021446410.1:0-426 GCF_001605985.2 Dendrobium catenatum
AGGAAAGTTCACATACCTCTTCTTGATCAAGGTTATCATCTTCCATCAAGCACAAGTTTGTTGTCTCATCTTCTGGTTCTGTCTCTGATGAATCCGATGCAGAATCCACCCAAAATGATTTTTGAAGTCTCTTTTTGTTCTTTCTGAATTTGGATTTCTCCTCACTCTTTTTCTTGCTTATGTGTGTCTTAAGTGTAGGGCAATCAGCTTTCACGTGTCCGGGCTTCCTGTATTCATAACAAACCACATTAGATGATCCTTTAGAATATTTATTATTCTTACCTTTTCTCCAATTTTGATGATGATTTTGCTTCTTCCTTACAAAGATTTTGAATTGCCTTGTGATAAAGGCAATGTCATCGCTTTCAAACCCAGAAGAGTCAGAGTCTGATTTGTGTGCCTTTAGTGCCACCATTTTCTCCTTTC
>NW_021446411.1:0-246 GCF_001605985.2 Dendrobium catenatum
ATATAAAGTGTGGCAATATATATAGGCTTCTTAAAAATTTTCAAAGTGGTAAATCATAACTATTTACCAAAAAAGAAAAAAAATCTCAAAGAAGAGATAGATAGAAGAGGAATAAGAGGCACACATATTGCAATCTAAGGATCATAATAGGATCTATTTAATGGTTGAGCCTTAATTTGTGTGCTTAATCATCATTATCAAGATTTGTTGATTTTTGGGTTCCATGATCATTCAACTGATTCAAGA
>NW_021446412.1:0-452 GCF_001605985.2 Dendrobium catenatum
TTGTTTACATTTGAGTAGATTACCTTGGTATGCTGATCTTGTAAATTTCATTGTTAGTGGTGTGATTCCATTTGATTTACCTTTTACTCAAAAATTAAAATTTTGCATGATGCAAAATATTACTTTTGGTTGAGCCATAATTATTTAAAATTTTTAATGATCAAATCATTAGAAGATGCATTTTTGAGGATGAAATAGAACCTTCAAGTAGAGAATGCATTACTCATATTTTTGAGGTATGTTTTAGGATATAGAACTATTTTTAAGATTCACTAATACATATTTTATTCTCCTACCTTACTTAAATATTTAAATGAGTATGTTAAGAAGTGTGATCAATGTCAAAAAGTGGCCAACATTACTATAAGAAATGAAATTCCCTTAAGTTATATTTTGGAAGAAATAATTTTTTTTGTTTAGGGATTTGATTTCATGTGTCTATTTGTGTAGTG
>NW_021446413.1:0-268 GCF_001605985.2 Dendrobium catenatum
GTTGGCCATTTTGAGATATTCTTATCCAATATCCAAGAATTATGAAGCCAATCGATCGAGTTCCCATTAGAGATTCTCCATCTCACAATGTTTGTAAGATATTTAGCTCCATTGCACAAATTTTTCCAAGTTGAAGAACTCCCTTTCTTCCCTTGATTCTTCCATAAATCATCTCCATATCTAGCTCTTAGGACACAATTGAGCAAAGAATCCTGCTTCGTGTAGAATTCCCAAGCAAACGTGGCCCTTAGATGTCCCACTTTAGCAA
>NW_021446414.1:0-827 GCF_001605985.2 Dendrobium catenatum
AGAATACCTTATAGACTTGGGTTGGTATTTGTCTAAGTGGATATATCTGAATCCACCTTAAATGACAGAGGGCTTTATGCCTATCGAATATACCCTATGATTAATAACTCAATGATTTAACGCCATTAGAGAATATACAGGCTTTGACCGTGATCGTAATATAATGATGCCATTTTGCGACAAAACCACCTGATCAGAGGACACGTGTCACATCCCTACTGGCAAGAGACCATTTGAGGATGAATCATAATGATACTCCCGACATACATTTACTCTTTGTAAGATGAGATTAATTTTGAATTTATCACCTTCAACAAATGGTTGCGGGAGGTGAAAAATTTTTAGTTTTAAGTTTTTAGATGATAAATTTTATTTCAACAATTTGGGCTTTTGTTTGATTTGAAAATTGACCCTCTAGTTGAAATTTTTTGTTAATATAGACTTTATCGGGGTGACATTAAAGTCACTTATTTTTATAAGATTTTGGTAGGTGTTTGGTACTTCACATCATGTCAAATCCAGTCCTTTCAAAGAGAATGATGAAACTTGAATATTTGTTTAGTTTGAAAATAGAATGAGTATATGATTTAAGTTTACGGGACCATATTTAATACGCAAGTGATTTTAGTTTAAGGGACCATATTTAATACATAAGAGGGGGATTTTAAAATATTTAAATATGAACATTAAGAACAACACTAGTTTAGCATTTTATTTATAAGCTCTTATTTGGCATATCCATTAACAAGCATACATTAAGTAATTGAGCTTGGTTTGACACATCATTAAAGCTCTATAACATCAACACTAACATGATGGCTTGCACT
>NW_021446415.1:0-419 GCF_001605985.2 Dendrobium catenatum
TGACATATCAAGTTTGCAGAAGATTTTATCTATGCATTAAGATCAATCACACCTAACCTTATTCTTAAGGTGCTAAAAGTATCAAAGGCTAGTGGTTTTGTAAAAATATTTGCAAGTTAATTTTCAGTAGAAACATGATTCAATTAATTTTTTTCTTTTGCTACATGATCCCTAATGAAATGATATCTTATATCTATATATTTGGTTCTAGAATGTTTAATAGGATTTTTTGAAATTGAAATGGCACTAGTGTTATCACAATAAATTAGAATTGTGCTTATTGTAAATCTTAAATCAATCAACTATTGTTTAAACCAAAGAATTTGTGCCACACAACTTTCTAAGACAATGTATTCAGCTTCAGTAATAGATAGGGCTACAAAATTTTATTTTCTACTAGACCAAGAAACTAATAAATT
>NW_021446416.1:0-251 GCF_001605985.2 Dendrobium catenatum
GAATTGCTCATGAGTTTTTTCAAATGGAGTAATAAAGCCAAGAGTAAACTTAGCTAATATTTAATTTTAAAATATTACCATAAGAGAAAACTTCATAAATAAAAGCTTTTATGTAATTGACTAGGCATTTATTTTCATCCCATGCCATAAAATCCCTAATCTATCAGAGTTAAACCACATGGCAGAGGAAAAATCGTCGTATCCATGTAGTACCCTTAGAAAATAGGATTTAAAGGCATATTAAACTTTAA
>NW_021446417.1:0-321 GCF_001605985.2 Dendrobium catenatum
TCCTCTTTATTTCTACATTATTAGAGAAATCAAATGTTTGTTGTCTTCTTTTAACTTTGTCTTATCTCATATTCACAGAGAAGGTAATGCGGCAGCAGATTTTTTAGCTGATTTGGGGGGTAATTTGAATGAGTTTATGGAATTTACTAGTACCTCTTTACCTCTCAAATTGGTTGGCATTACTCATTTGGATCGGGTCGGTATGCCGTATATTAGACTGGGGTAAGGTGGTGTTTTTTCTGGGTGGTTCTTCTTGGGGGAGTTGGGTGCTCTAGGTTTGGATACTGGTATTTCTTCTTCTATTTATTGCTGGCTGTGCTC
>NW_021446418.1:0-249 GCF_001605985.2 Dendrobium catenatum
GAATGAGCTAAACATCAGCTCAAGCATTTATGAGTTAGAACCAAGTTGCTCCCAAAGAACATAGCCCAAACCTGAGCAGCCAGGGTCCAACCCGAGAGGCAACCAATAGCCCAAAGACCAAAGAACCAAGTAGCTTGCATACCCAAGGTTTGCTATGCCCAAGGACTACCTATTCATAATCATTGGATGTTTTCCATCATAGGATATCATAAAAAAACTTTAAAAAAAATTATAATATTCAAATTATGA
>NW_021446419.1:0-448 GCF_001605985.2 Dendrobium catenatum
GATGAAAACGTTTGAGAGTACTCCTTGTACTAACATGCATGAGACTTGAAGCATCTATTTGGCAACTTTTATCCTTGTTATCATTAATCAAAGTATTTTGTAATTATTTTACATGTGTGAATGAGATTTAATCAAATATTCTATGATTTGCTTTACCTTTTTCGCAGTGTAAGTCTTGATCAATGCGTGATTTATATTTTTTTTTTTTTTAATTTCTGCAAAAATTTAAATTTATGATATTTAAATTATGGTTTGGAGAATGTTTTATTTATTTTAAGATTTTGCATCAAAATATATTGAACGCTGCCAAAAACTAAGGTCGTTGGAACATGAATTTTATGCTTAGTTTCTTGGTTTTTTATATCACGCCCGAGGCTGCATTAGTAAAACCTAGACCCCAAGACATTATTTATCACTTTCATTTGAAAATAGTATATACTAAGCCACT
>NW_021446420.1:0-911 GCF_001605985.2 Dendrobium catenatum
GTGTTTTCCTAACGCAAATATTGGGACATGAGTGTAGGTAAACTCATGGGAGATAACTCCATATTAGATGATTGAAAGGTTATGATTTGACAAAAATGCCCATACTTAATGCCCTGGCTGCAAATATGACTAGAAAATCCAAAAAGGCTTCCACATTACTAGAAAGTTTTGATTAAAAAATTAAAGTACGTTAACAAGTCAGTGTTCACATATAATATTGCTTTAAAAAGGTACTAATAGTGTGTATTTCAATTTAAAAAGAAATAGAAGGTAATATTTGGGGTTTTCATGGTGAGTTTTCTGGCCAAACTAGGATAGGATTCTAACTAATCAAACTCAGTACATATTTTTCAAGATAGCTCTTACCAAACAAACAATCATTTGTTAACCAAGGTTCACATTTTCTGTCTACTCCTACCATAGTGCTAATATTCAGGTGTTATATGACGAATACATTTTTCCTGACAAAAAAAAAAACTGATGATAAAACAGGATAGGAAGTAAATCCAATATTCAAGGCCTATAATGTAAATGGCAAAGATTCATAACACCAACAATAAATTCATGAAATATTTTACCGTCTCCTGCAGCTTTGTTTGTGGCATTAGCAACCTGCTTTACAAGGTTTGCCCCCACATTTTTGCCCTCTCTTTAAACTGAATACTTTTTGCAACTGTGACTCCATCTTTTGTGATTTTAGAATCCTTGTGGTTCTTCTCAATTATTACATTGCGACCCTAAAACAAAGAATAGATTTAATACTACTAAAGAAAGAAAGTTTATTCTTCAGCACCTCCCATAGCACCTTCACTTGGAATAATATGCTTGAGCTAAAAAATGAACTTGAAAACTCCATTTGTAACTTGAATATTTTATTTATAACTTCAATTCTATCTCAATCATCAGAATAA
>NW_021446421.1:0-220 GCF_001605985.2 Dendrobium catenatum
TGTTGATCTCAGCCCTTGATTTGATCTGGAGATATTTTGAATAGGGAAAACCCTAGAGAAAGAGGCTCATTCGAACTTTAGCACTCTCTCTCCACTTTCAGCCTCTCAAGCCAAGCTCCCTGTTCCATTGAGCTCCCCAGACATCTCCCAACACATCCCCACTCAAATTCGGCAGGCCAAAATGGTGGCCGACGATCTTCCGGCGAGCTCAATACCAAAC
>NW_021446422.1:0-1216 GCF_001605985.2 Dendrobium catenatum
CAAGCTCCCCCTCACAAGATCCTCTCTCTCTCTCTCGCTTCTTTAGGTTTTCTCAGGTCAAGACAGCAGCCAATGATATTAAAAAATGTTGAACAAGAGCTCTTAAATATAAGAGATTCAAAGGGGCTCAATTATTTGCAAGTTTCTGACTTTATCATCCAGGACGATATTTAAATCGTCCTAGCTGATCAGTACAAATCTCATAGGATCGGCCAGAGCATCACCCTGAATGAAAACTGGACGATTGAAAATTTGCTTGATCGTCCCGGACGATCTCACGATCGTTCTGGCCAATCAGTTCAAATCAGAGGAAAATCATCCAGAGCATCGCCCTGAATTTGATCTGTCTGATCCAAATTGGCCAGCGTATCGCCCTGAATTTGTACTGACCGATATTTATCGTCTAGTAATAACCAAGGGTTTTTTAATGGATCATCCAGGCCGATCTTGCAATCTTCTAGGATGATGTGATTGTATCAATTATCCTTAGTTACTCCCATGATTGTCGGATCAATTTAGGCATAATTATACAATATCGTCCAGGACGATCAAATAATCGTCCTGGCCGATTTCCAAAAATACAGAATACCTAAACTGATCATGGCGGAAATTTCTTTCTGTATTGAGCATATCATTCTGGCCGATACATGTATCATCCAGGCCGATAAGTTAATTGTGACAGCCTTAACTAAGAAATTCTGATTAGATCTTCTGTTTTAAACTCGATAGTCCAGGACGATATAATTATCATCCAGGACGATGTGAGTGAAAACACAAGTTCTAAATCTCTCAAGTGTGTGTGTAGGGTTACTTAACATCAGTCACTTCAAACAATTACAATTTACTCAAGAAAGAAAAAAAGAAAAATACAAACTGATTTAACCCTAATCTTCCCAATCTTGAGCTGGTTCTGATTTCTGTCCGATCTTTGATTCCTGAAATTTCAGTAGTAACAGGCAGTTGAAGAAAAGTAAGAGTGTTGCCAAATCATCAGAACATAGTCCATGAAACTGAATTTGCAACAATCTCCCCCTTTTTGGTGATGGCAAAACACTACGACAATTATTTTAAAAACAGCAGTGTAAACTTATGGAATCGAAAGTGTAAGAAAAACATCCTAAACTACTCCCCCTTTTGACATCTCAAAAAGGAGGAGGAAACGAAGAAAGCAAATCAAAATTTTTTTTTTAACCAAGGCATGAATATGATGTAGCAT
>NW_021446423.1:0-277 GCF_001605985.2 Dendrobium catenatum
TCGAAAGTCCATTCAGTAAAAACAACTTCAGTTTTAAGGCCATTAATTTCACGAGAAGGTGGAGAATAACCTTCTTTGATAAGCATCCACATGCGATAGTCAGTTGATTGCAAAAAAGTAGACATGCGAGTTTTCCAGAAATAAGGTAAGTTGTCAAACAATGGAGGACGTGTAATCTAATAACCTTCAGTAGTATTTCTATTCCCAAAGTTAGCCATGGATCAGATTCAAAAAGTTTTAAAACTTAAATTTTTGAATCCTGCTCTGATACCACTTG
>NW_021446424.1:0-363 GCF_001605985.2 Dendrobium catenatum
GGATGACACATTGAGTTCATGACTAAAATTCAGAAAGAGTGGAAGATGAGGGGTATCAAAGCTCCATCTCTACCATTTGTTCCATGAAGGCACATCACCCATGTAAGCTCAGGGTCCGATTCAAAGGCTGAGCCAAATTTGATGGGTAGTTTGACAAAGTAACAAAGAAGCTTCAACAAATCAAAGATGCAGTTTCAAGAATGGATAGACACTGAAGAGCCTATTTGGAACATTAAAGAAAATCTTCCATGTGATGAAGATAACTCTCAAACAAAGAGGAGGTGTCTAATCTCACTAAAAAAAAAGAAATTTGAATGAATGTGTAGAAGCACTAACTTCATTGTCAAAAAAAAAAAAAAAGTA
>NW_021446425.1:0-659 GCF_001605985.2 Dendrobium catenatum
GACTACTACATTCGTTGGATCACCACCATCGAATTGCCACTGTACGATTACCATCATAGGACCACCACCCAATCGTTACCATCAAGTCGCTATCAGACCATCATTAGCCAGATCACCACCATTGTCTGACAACTATAGTACAAAAATAGGCTAGCCACTACCACCAATTGTCCAACATTGTTAGATCATCTCCCCTCGACGATAGTTATCAAACCATTACTATCATCATACCACTACCATTAGACTATCACTAGCCAACCCAGCCCCATCGAACCGCCACTATCCGACCACCACTATTTTGGCTTGTTAGTGTCCTAACACCATCATCAAATTATCGTTGCCTAATCTCCATCATCATTGGACAACAATCACCCAACCACCATCATCAAATAAAAAAATATTTCAGTTTTTTTACTATCATCATTGGCCAACAATCATCCAACTATCATCATCAGATCATTACTATTACTGGTCTGTCACCATCAGACTTGCGTCGCAAGATCATCATTATAAGATTGTTGCTGCTTGATCAACACCATCATACAACTGTCACTCTACCACAACCATCTGAATGCCACTCATACTCTTATAATGTCGCATTCTTCAAAGTGAGGGACATACCTAATGAAATTATTTCAGTTTGATCAAATCTTGTGATT
>NW_021446426.1:0-270 GCF_001605985.2 Dendrobium catenatum
CTCGGCATTTCGATTTTCAAAACCCTAATCGTCATCTCAAAATTCTAATCAGCATTTCAAAACACTAATAATATTATAACTTCATAATAAGATTATAACTGCATCATAAGATCAAAATTCCTAATAAAATGAATAGAAAAATGTGCAAAATGTGATGCC
Organism: Dendrobium catenatum; assembly: GCF_001605985.2. Taxonomy (NCBI): domain Eukaryota; kingdom Viridiplantae; phylum Streptophyta; class Magnoliopsida; order Asparagales; family Orchidaceae; genus Dendrobium; species Dendrobium catenatum. Next base: position 160 of record NW_021446426.1, read on the forward strand.
CTAATTGGCATTTCAAAACCACAACAGCTTCAAATTGGAAGGAAGAACCGAATAACTCAAAACTAACACTCTAGCAGTGACTTAGTAACACATAAAATTATATATATATAT
>NW_021446427.1:0-1327 GCF_001605985.2 Dendrobium catenatum
CGAACCCGACCCGTGATCCGAAATTGACACCCCTAATCAATAGTGATACTTTTTTTCAAGCTTATATATCAACTAAAGGTTTTGTTATATTGTGAGAGAGAACTTTGTTTAGTGATGATGAGGGTTTAGGAAAATTTGGTTAACAACATAAGCTATTCAACCAAGCTTAATTTTCTTGTTTAGGTGGCTATTAGAAATGCTAAACATTTACTTAATTAAGATATGGAGCTCATCATTTCTAATTATTATTATTTAATGTTGATGATAGAATATGATGTATGACTACTGTATGTGATTAGTAAAGCAATTAAATTAATAGAAATTTTAATATGCCAATTTTTTCTAATCACCTCCCTCTTACCACAAGTTCTCTTACTTTCAATGATAGACTGTATAAGAGGATGAAAGATCTACAGTGCAGCCCGGGGGCGGGCATGCACTGGCCGACCATCTTAATTTTTTTTTTTTAAAGTTTAAAATCCATATTTAAAATCTTATAAAAATAAATTTAACCTAATAAAATGCAGCAACTTTTAATTTTACGATTTGCATTCTCGTTTAGTGGAGAAATTATTATGTGCGGTCATCAGTCCGTCCGAAGGCCAATCAAGACGCATCATGTCATCCGATACACAGTGGTTGTATTGGAGACTTGGCGCGTCATGATTGACCTCCGGATGGCATCTGGTGACCGCACGTAATAATTTCACCTTTGAGTGAGTCTCCTCTCTCTCTCTCTCTCTTCCCATGACTCTGTCATTATGATAATCAAAATCTCTTTAATGAAAAATTTCTGAAAGTGAAATTAATAAATTAGTGTCCTGTACGCTATCGGGAGAAGGGTTGCAATTTTTATTCAGGTTAGGATATTCATATTCAGATCACAATATTATTATTTTAATGTATTCTTATATAAATAAAATTCATATTTCTAAAAGATAAAATCAAATGGTTCAGACCATTACATTTTTTTTTTAATTTATAATATTATAAGTTAAAATTTTATAATAACAACTCTTATAAGAAAATTTAAAATCATCAATATTGCTGCTAAGTCTTGATTAAAAAGATTAAGAGTATTTTTAAAATAAGTAATTTGTGCCCATAAAAAAAAATCCTGGTTCCATCATTGAATTCAAATATCATAGATCTAAATACAAAAATCTTATGCAACATATCTTATTTTATTGATTGAAAATTTAGGATTCGTTTGGGACAATTTTCGTATTATTTTTTTAAGTAAGTTTCTTGAATAAAAATTTACTTTTCATACTAGAAAGCTGCTTTAAGAAATATCAAGAAAGCCATCCCAAACAAAGCCTAAGAC
>NW_021446428.1:0-1078 GCF_001605985.2 Dendrobium catenatum
AAATCATATGATTTAAAGTTTGTTTACTATTTTTAAAGGTATTATACCGAGCAGTACCGAGTAATACCGAGCAGTATCGAGTTATGTAAATACTCGGTATTGCTCGGAATTATGTAAAAACTACTCGGTACTATATAAATCATATGATTTATAGTACGTTAATGATTTTTTATGGCATTATACCGAGCAGTACCGAGCAGTACCGAGTTAAATCATTCTTTTTTGTATTGTATTTAGTTTTAATTAATCTTTTTAATTTATGTTTTTGGAATTATCCAGGGATAATACTATTTTCGTGTCTGGAAATATAATAATTTCCAGAAGTCAATTGGACGAGTTAATGTTTTGCCAGGAGCTTGATATTAGTCTTGTGGACGCTTTTGCTCATTTAGTAATCCAGAAGAATGCACTTTGCCCAGGGCTTAATCAGCCATTCCTTTATGTTTCAAGTTTCCATTAGGCTAGTTTGATATTTGTACCTATTAGTTCTAAACATGTTAATGATTTTAATTAACAATATTATTTTGTATCAGGGATACTACGTACAATCAAAAGAGTCGAGCACAACTAGCTTCGTATCTAATATAACTAGAACTTCTATTAGGAATGTAAATTTGGTATTTGTTCCTATAATACATAATAATCATTGGACACTTCTTGTATGCAATTTGAGAAAGAAAGGGTGGGAGTTCTATGATTCATTACCGAAAAAAACACACAAAGCCATACTCCCAGAAGTTTTAAGTAATTGTATGTTTAATTTACATTTTTGGAGTTACATCATTCTATGTTAATTTAACTTATATTTTCCATATTTCTCATTTCTACAATGATACAAAGGCTGCTTTTAACATCAATATCATGAAATGGCCGATCAAGGGATTTAGGAACGTTCCAACACAAGATAATAGCGTGGACTGTGTGATGTTTATTTGTAAATATATGAAAGTTGTTATACAGCAGGAACTTGTGCAATGGTATCTTTATAATAACTGGCAATCTAGAATGCCATTATTCAGGGCAGAATTAGCATATGGCCTATTATGTACTAAAATTTAATAGATTATTGAGTAAATGG
>NW_021446429.1:0-701 GCF_001605985.2 Dendrobium catenatum
GTGGCATATGGACAGTGCATTACAGCAAGAGAGATATTCCAATCCTCTTCATTTTGAAGTGGAAACTTTACTATAAAACTAGGCGTGTCAATATTTGACCCGGCCAGAACCTGACCCGAAAATTTTGGGTTTGGGTCAACCCGAACCGGGTCGGGTTCGGGTTAGGGATTTCGACCTATTTATAAAATTGGGTCGGGTTCGTTGACCCGGAAACCCAAAATCAACCCGGTTTGACCCGTTTTTAATTAATTTAGGAGGGTTTAAAATGATTTTTATAAAATAAGTAAATGATATTTTAAAAAATTATAAATATTATTGCCCAAATTAAATTAATCTTGATTTATTTTAAATTAATTGAAGTAAATCTTATCTTAATTTGATGTAGATTTAAATAAATTGAATTAAATAAACAATTTTAATAAAATATAACTGAAGTGGGTCGGATTCGGGTTCGGAAAATCGACCCATTTGGAAAAACGGGTCGGGCTGAACAGTGTTGGGTCGGGCTGAACAATCTCGATTTTGATAGCCTTATAATAAAACCTTGCTTATTTCATCAATGCCATTACCCACGGGAAGAAGAGCGTTTTAATTGAAAATTTATGAATGACCCATCCAGTTCTTCCATGTGTTGTTATTTTTTTCTAAGGAACCTACTCCTTCCTCCTTTAAACCTAAAATTGGGTTTATATTTGCAGGAC
>NW_021446430.1:0-1224 GCF_001605985.2 Dendrobium catenatum
GTCTCTTCAAGGTAGACTGGCGTATATAAGAAGATTCATTTCCAATCTTTCCGGAAGATGTCAACCATTCTCGGTCCTCGCTAAAAAGGATGCCAAATTTATTTGGGACGAGAAATGTCAATCTGCTTTTGAAAATATCAAACAATACCTGACAAATCCACCTGTCTTGGCAGCCCCTATTCCGGGGAGACCTCTAATACTTTACACTGCGGCCCTTGACGAGTCTCTCGGGGCCCTTCTTGCTCAAGTCAATGACAAAGGGAAAGAGAACGCTCTCTACTACCTAAGTCGGAGACTTCTACCAACGGAAATTCGGTATCCAACGATTGAGAAACATTGTCTTGCCTTAGTCTTTGCAGCTCAAAAACTAAGACATTACATGCTTTCTCATCAAATCAACTTAATTTCCAGTTTTAACCCCTTGTAATACCTTATGACCAGACCTACGTTGTCAGGACATTTGGCTCGTTGGTCTATGATATTGCTCCAATTTGAAATTACTTTCATTCCCCTACGTGCTGTGAAAGGGCAGGCCGTCGCCGACTTCCTTGCGGCACATCCGTTGCCGGCGGAATCTCCTCTAAACGATGATTTACCTGATGAGCAAATCATGAATTTTGAGGAAGCCACTACTCAAACCTGGGAAATGTATTTTGATGGTGCTGCGTCCTCTCAACGGGGCAAAACACCTGAATCTACTATTCCCGGGAAAGCCGGAGTTGGCCTGGTATTCATAACACCAGATAAGGGAATGATGCACTTTTCCTACCATTTATCAGAACCTTGTACAAACAACGAGGCTGAGTACGAAGCTCTAATAACTGGCCTGGAACTTGCAATTTTAATGGAGACTAAAGAGATTAAAATCTTTGGTGACTCTCAACTGGTGATCAACCAGATTGCTGGGACATATAAGGTTTTGAATCCTAAACTCCTGAAGTACCATCAGTACACCTGTCACTTGCTCGAGCAAATTCCGATTGTAACTATGTATAGGATTCCCCGTGGAAGCAATTCTTCGGCGGATGCCCTCGCAAAGCTTGCAAAGGAATTTGCCTGTCCAGAAGAAGACTCCATCCCTATAGAGGTGCAGGGTCATCAAATCCTGTCTCCTATAGATTTGGAGTACATCAACAAACAAGTTTTCCAAGTCCTTTCTACCTCTTCAGCAGTCGATGAAGAAGCAGATTGGAGACAACCGATAATTGAATACCTTCAAGAAGG
>NW_021446431.1:0-597 GCF_001605985.2 Dendrobium catenatum
TTCCGGATACATGAGTTTTCTGAGCTGGTGGAGCGGACCTGATTGATAGAGATTGACTTGGCGACACCAGTATCGAGGTATGATGATACCAGGAGGAGGAGAGATGAGGTACGACGAGATGGTTCAGGTAGAGACAGAGATATAGAGAAGAAAAGCAGGTACGATGATTTGAAGGGATCTGCATCACGATCTGCATCGGTAGTATCATCTGGTAGTTCTAGAGAGTGCATTCACTGTAATAGACGACATGCAGGTCGGTGCTACCTGTTGACGAGATAGTGCTTTCACTGTGGACAGCAGGGGCACAGAGCAGCAAATTGTCCTCAGAAAGGATTGGGCGGAAGGACTGATTCTGGCACGGATACAGGACAGTAGAGGACTGTTGGCTCGAGGGCTTACAGTGAGAGATCAGGGAATCGAATGATTGATAGAGCTGTCAGAGATCAGAGGGAGAAAGTTGCACCACGACCTCCTGCACTTCCTCCAGTGGTGCCACGCATCTACAGTCTACAAAGTTTACAGCATCATGAGGATCAACAACGACCGAAAAGTTCTACTGATAAGATGATTTGACTAATTGATTGATTGACATTTGAT
>NW_021446432.1:0-322 GCF_001605985.2 Dendrobium catenatum
GGGGGGTGAATTGGTAATTTAGAAATCTCTTAAAAATTTTAGAAAGTCAATTTTGTAGTTTTTAAGCAAAATAAAAATTTAATAAAATAATTTTTCAATCACAAAATTAAATTATAGAAATAAAAATAGTAAAATATAAAGATAGAAAAAATTATCATAGTTTAGCCCAACTAGATTTATGTCCACTCTCTGAATACTTCCTCTTCAAGTATTGCACCATACCAAACTGGCTCTCCTTTTGCTCGCACAACAAGGTAGAGAAGCCCTTACAATTAACCTCACTTCCACCAATCCTCGATATGGCAGAGTACCGTCATCCTTT
>NW_021446433.1:0-457 GCF_001605985.2 Dendrobium catenatum
AAAGTGCGCCAACCAATTCATAAGAGGCACAAAGTGAACCCACAAGAAATTAAGCTTCTTTCTCTTTCCAATATTTCAATCTTCGAAGAATTCATATTTCACTTGATATTTTTAAAGTCTTTATTTTGGAATTCATGATTTTGACTAATTACTTTGATATATTATTCTATAAGATATTTTTTTGGAACCAAGTTTTGAACTTATCACTTTTTCTTATCCAATTGCTTTTTCTGAGTTATATCTTTTTTTTTAAAAGATGGTTTGCCATGTAAGAAGTCGAAGCTTGGGTTAACAACATCAGTTGTTTTACCATTTTTTATATTTCGATGATATTAATTCATTTTCTTATAAATTTTTAACTCAATAACATAAAAAAATTTACCATATTTTTACTTTAATACAAAAAATATTTTTTCATTCTTTTTTATCATTTTTATAGTATGTTATGTTGTTTTAT
>NW_021446434.1:0-828 GCF_001605985.2 Dendrobium catenatum
GATCGATCTCTCCCAAATCTCTAGACGCCGCTAGAGCTCAAAGAAAACCTAAATTTAAGAGATCTCAAATTTCAACCAAATTCAAGATACCCAAATCCTAGGAAAACCAACTACTTAATGCATACAAATCAAAAGGAATTCCCTAAACAGTCCATACATTCAATTTCCTTCCTAATCTTCCTAAAAAATCCTTCCTAAAACGGTCCCGTGGAATCACGGCTTGCGCGGCATCTGCCAGAGCGGAATATTGTCACAATTTCGCCCGTAAAACGGTCCGCCTGGACCGGCTAGACCGGTCTAACAGAATCTAAAACCCTTTTAACAAAAATGGTGGAGGATTGTTCTTCCTTGATTCCTGAAACCTATAATGGGCTTATTCAAGCTTATGGAAGCTATGTATTCTATGATGATATGATTAAGTGTGTGAAGATGATGGAATCTGTAGGATGCTTTCCAAATGAGGTTACTTACAATATATTGATTCAGGAGTTTTCTTACGATCGACTTCTTGAAAGGATGGAGAAGTTTTACAGAATTTTACCATCCAAACGAATGAATCCGCAATCTTCCACATTAATCGACATGCTTGAGGCATATTCAGACTTTGGAATTTTAGAAAAGACGGAGAAATTTGATTACAAAGTTTTGAATTAAAACGGCTATATGAAGGATGATCTTATCAGAAAAGTGGCCAATATGTATATTGAACATTGCAGATTTGCTCGGCTAGAGTTTGTGAATGAAATTGGTTGAAGAACTGGTAGAAGTGAACTTGTTTGGACTATCCTTCTTGATGCGGTGCATTTTAAGCTAGGATAGTCCTTAGGA
>NW_021446435.1:0-271 GCF_001605985.2 Dendrobium catenatum
ACTTGGTTCAAAGAGAATTTATTTTGAATACTGATCATGAGGCTTTACGATTTTTGGGATCACAAAAAAATCTGAACAAAAGACACGCCAAATGGGTTTCTTTTTTACAAGAATACACTTTTCATATCAAACATAAAACTGGAGTTTTGAATAAAGTTGCTGATGCTTTAAGCCGAAGATCTCATTTGTTGATAACTGTTTTTCCGACTGTTACTTCTTTTGATTTTTTGAAATACACTTATGCAAATGATTCTGATTTTGAAAATATTTG
>NW_021446436.1:0-343 GCF_001605985.2 Dendrobium catenatum
ATCATTATATCATAATAAATATAAAATATTTATATTATTTATATTTATTAATTCTATAATCAATTATTAATTATTTTTATGAAGCTTATACACAAGTTCAAAATCGAACATGAATCGAGCTTAATGTCGAGTTTGTTCACGAGCTACAAATGATGTTGTTTGCGAACATAAATGTGTCTAACACATTAGTGTTCAAGCTTGTTTATTTAATAATCGAGTATTTAAAATATTGTTCAAATTTATTTTTTTGGTTAATTAAATGATCATAAACGAGCTTTAATCGAACCGAACAACGAGTAGCTCGTCGAACTCTTGGTTTGCTTGCAGCCCTAGGCAGAATTGT
>NW_021446437.1:0-247 GCF_001605985.2 Dendrobium catenatum
AGTTGAATAAAATTTTAAATTTTCTATTAAAAATTAAAAATAATTGTCAAAAGTAGGATGGAACACCGTCCACATTAACTATGCATTTGATTTGACACTAAAAATAAAAAACAATAATAACTAAAAAAATAAAAACAAAAGGACGGCGTCGCTGCATTGTAGGCGCAATTTACGTGGCGCTCTCTCGCAGCAAAGCAAACCGCGGTTCACAGGATCCAAAATTTTGAAAGACTATAATACCCTCACC
>NW_021446438.1:0-237 GCF_001605985.2 Dendrobium catenatum
TCATTTTCTAATCTTTATTTTCTATTTTCTATTTTCTATTTTCTATTTTCTGTAGTTTGTCTTGAAGTTTATTTTAGTTTTTACTGTGTTGTTTCCTTTTTCTTTTTGTGTGTCTAGGACCCTCTTTTTTGATGACAAAAGGGGGAGTAGGATGTGGTAGGAAAAGTTGATGTACTTGTAACTTTGAAATTTTAATGAATTGTTGTTTTTACTGAGATTTTCCTACTTGTGTTTTCC
>NW_021446439.1:0-566 GCF_001605985.2 Dendrobium catenatum
GGGCTTAATTTTGAATTAATTAAATAATTAGCTTAATTATTTTTAAAATCAGTGAAAATTTTCCTTAAGGTAGGGGATGTCACTAAGTTTAAGTGGTTGAAGTTTCATACCTACTAGATGCACATTTGATTTTTTAGATTTTTTTTCTAAATTCCTAAAACACAACCTTAATTTTTTATCCTTAATTTTCTCTAAGTTCAGTAGGTTTGAAATCGATGTTCTACTAACCCTTGCACAAAAATGAATGATATGCAATCACACTAATCAAGAATCTTAGAGCTAGGAGGAACCTAAGACTAAGTGTAAGCGCATCATATGAAAGAAGAAGATAAGGTAAAAAATTGCTCACAAGTTATTCCCCAATAATTCAATCCAAATACATATAATCTCTATTTAAATTTTCAATTAAAAGCTTAAAGCATTCAAATGATTTAATAAATATAAATTAAACATAAAATTTCAAAATAATAACATAAAATATACCATTTGGAATTTTTTTAATATCATTAAAATAATTTTAAAAATAAATTTGAAAATTCTCTCATTATTAAAGTATATTTGGATTA
>NW_021446440.1:0-255 GCF_001605985.2 Dendrobium catenatum
GGAGTATTATACCACTCATAAGTGTGGGATCAATTAGATATTTCTTTAGTGGTTGATCCCAAATCTCAGTGTCTAAACTACCCACCCTTCTTCATATGGACTGGATTACATGGATTTTATACGATTAGGTGATTTTAGCTGGCTTCCTTTGTTAGATAAGGAATAAGTCCAGGACTGCATTAGTTAGGTCGTAGATGTTAGTGTTGTGTGTACATCATTACATCTTTCATAGACTTAGGGTCCAAAGGTGGAGGG
>NW_021446441.1:0-372 GCF_001605985.2 Dendrobium catenatum
TAGTTTTCGTTTGGAACGACTTTCAAGCAGTTTTTTAGTACAAAATTTTTACACTATAAAGTTGCTTTAAGAAACGGTAAGAAAGCCATCCCAAATACAGCCTTAGTATGAGTTTGAAATAATTTTCGTATTATTTATTACGGTAGTTTACTAGCATATATATAATTTTTAAATAATTAAAAAATAGTGACAAAAAATTATTCCAAATAAAGTACTAGGCTTCATTTGTGATAGCTTTCTTACCGTTGTTTAAAGTAATTTTTTAGTACAATTTTTTTTAAACAGTGAAAAAGTAATAGCCAAAACTGGCCCAAACTAAATATTAATCATAATGTCAATGAAGAGAAACTTAAATTGAATTTCTTTGGGAAG
>NW_021446442.1:0-221 GCF_001605985.2 Dendrobium catenatum
ATTGTAGAGATAATACAGGTCAAACAACATAATAGTCCATTACTAATATGTAAATTTGCACAACAATAAAAGTATGAAAGCAACCTAACTACACCCTAATCCTAACGATGATTTCTAAAAGTGTCTATCATAGTATTTAATATGAGCTAAAGCTAATGATGGAGAAGAATCTAATCAAATATGAGATATTAACATTAAGTTTTAGAAAGTGTTTGAATTCA
>NW_021446443.1:0-331 GCF_001605985.2 Dendrobium catenatum
TAGGTACATGAAATGCTAACCCAAAACTCACTAAATGTGTGCAGGAATTGTAAAGATAGCAATGTAAACAGTGAATAAAATTTAGATATGCGATGATATGCATGCAAAAGTTAAATTATAACGCAAGGTTAGACCCTAGGATGTTTTTCTAACATGTCGTGCATGCCTACCATGCTCTGATACCAAGATGATGTGAAACAACATCGGAATTGTAAGGAGACGTAATAAGACAACTGAGTAAGCAAGTCAATATAAGGATTAACGAGTCACAATTAATGATTTAATGAAATCTCGGTTGCAAAATTACTTAGGCAATGTTACAAACTCCTTA
>NW_021446444.1:0-309 GCF_001605985.2 Dendrobium catenatum
ATACTTAGTGACATCTTAAACCTCCCAAAATTTTCTTGGAATTTTTAGGACCCTTTAAACTCCTTAATTAACAAACTCTAATTTACCTATTAATTAGATCCCCAATAAATTCACAAAATTTTAATAAATACATTTTAAATCAAAAAATTACCCATAATATATCTAACTCTCTAGAATTTAGCCCTTAACCTTAGATAATTAGGACCCCTTAATTAGATTTTAATATTACCCTTAATATAACTTTAATTAAAAATTACCATTTTATCTTTATTAAATAATTAAAAATTATTAAAAATTCCAAAATTTCCC
>NW_021446445.1:0-666 GCF_001605985.2 Dendrobium catenatum
ATTTGTGATTGTAATGTTATGATGAATTTTTGATTTTTTTTATATTTTCTGGCTATGATGAATATAGTGGCGTGTTGCCCAACATATATTGTTTTTTCTGCAGGTTTAGACTTTAGGGTGAACCTCCCTCAAATAGAGGGGATGCTGTCAATTTTTTTTTCAGGTGCTACAGGTTTCCGGCGGCTAATCGGCGGTTTTGCCGCCGGAAACGACAATACCGGACGGACAAGATAAGCCGTCGGTTATAATATTAAACCGCCGGTAAGTACCGGCAGTGACCGACGGCCGCCGGCGATTCTACTATTGATATCCAACGGTTTAAACCGTCGGTAATACCGACGGCTATAACCGTCGTCCATCGCCGGTAAAGTACCGGCGGTCTAACGGCGCCGTCCGGCGATCTACGAACCAAACGACGCCAGTTTTAAACCGTCGGAAAACTGCCGGTTACGTGATCGCCGGAAAACACACGGTTTAAATTCCGGTGGTTACCGGCAGTAGTAGCCGCCGGAAAACCGCCGCAACAATAAACCGCATGTAAAATGCCGTCGGAAATGGTTTCCTACGCAAATTTTTCCGACGGCTTACAAATCGCCGTGAGACCGCCGGTAACATTCAAAACCGCCGGTAAATCTAGACTAACAGCCGGAAAAAACCGCCGGTTTT
>NW_021446446.1:0-286 GCF_001605985.2 Dendrobium catenatum
AATTTGAATTTCAAATTTCAAATTGAGGAAAGTGAATTAACAAATCTAATTTGATTTATTTTGAAATTGAATTCATGATTGATAATTTCCTAATTTGGGATTCCCTATATGGAAAGAATTTGAAATTCGAATTTGAATTTCAAAAGAATTCAAATTCTCTCTCTCACGCTTGAGCTAAATTAGGAAGTCATTATGGTGATTGAAATCAACATAACGAGGGGGAAATTATGAGGGGGTCGGCGGCAAAAGGGGAAGGAGGAGATGGCGTCGGGTGAGGGGAAGGGGA
>NW_021446447.1:0-399 GCF_001605985.2 Dendrobium catenatum
GACACGGGAGCAACATCATGTTGTGCAAATACAAAGGACATATCAGAAGCTGCCCGAGAACCGCTGAATTACGAAACAACATTCAGTGGGGTAAATTCTGTAAACCAATCACGAATGATGGTAAAGAATGGCTCAATGATAATAGGCGATAACAAATTCCGAATACCGCTAATATACTGCTTTGATATGAGCAGTAAGGATGGAATACAAATGCTTTTAGGCTGTAATTTCTTACGCAGCTTAAACGGCAGAGTTCGAATTGAAGGTAATATGATCACTTTTTACAAAGAGATCACACCAGTCTATACCACACCAGACCTTGAAATTCTCGCCAAGCAAACTGAGGAAGATGAACTCAATTATGATATTTACACCTCGTTACAACCAGAATGGATATAC
>NW_021446448.1:0-812 GCF_001605985.2 Dendrobium catenatum
GCTGTGTGTACAATGCTTATACATAGTGTGTTTACTTATACACAGTTTGAGCAATGCTATTACATAGTGTATATAATGCTTGCACATAGTGTGTATAAACTTATACAAATTATGAATAATGCTTGTACATAGTACATATTAACTTTCATAACTTTATTGCACATACAACAACAAAAATATTCATTTTTGGCATTTGCTTCAAGGATTTCATTAGTGAGTTGCTTCAAACTCTCTTTCAAATGAATGCTAAATTTTTGAATCATCTGCTTTATGAGAGTTATCTGCATCAAATTCATAACTATTAAATACATTGCGAAGTGCTATATAAGAAGTTACAGAAATTTTTTCAAACTACCTTAAGGCTAGGAGGAGTCTTGTACTACATATTTATACTTTTTTTTGGATAAAACCCACTCATGGGGCCTACGTGATAATACTAAAAAAAAAAATGGTTACAAAATTCTTAGAAGGATCCTCCAGCTCGCTACTGCTCGAAAGAGCTACAATTAAGAAAAAGAAAAAAGTGAAAAAACCTAAGAGCCGGTGGATCCTTTTTGTACTACATATTTATACTGAAATAAAATATTGTAGAGTAAGAGAGTTCAAGTTAAAAAAAAATATAAAACTGATAGAAAAGTCATGAATATAATGATAAAAATAATAAAGATGACGCTGACAAGACCAACTAATGGAATAATACATCTTTACATCTCTAGTCACATGTCTACAATTATACATGTCACAACTACTTCAATAGTAAATGCCACCAAATAGTGATGTCTTACCTTTAAAAGAAAAATACTTTCAACGGG
>NW_021446449.1:0-634 GCF_001605985.2 Dendrobium catenatum
CAGGAGCTATTACTTGTGTTCAAACACAATGTGGTTTTTGTGGTTTGACCAAGTATTTCCCTATTTCGGTTGGGTTACATCAAGGATCCTCCTTAAGTTCGTATCTTTTTGCTTTAGTCATGGATGTTCTCACTAAACATTTGCAAGAGGATGTACCTTGGTGTATGCTCTTCTTCTTGTTGATAAGACTAGAGAGAGAGTTGAAAGTAAACTTGAATTATGGATAGAGTCTCCTTAGATGGTTTGGTCACATAAAACGGCAGCCTTCCAATGACTAGGTTAAGAGAGTAGAGGTATTAGATTTGACTTATGTTAAGAGAGGTAGAGGCAGACCTAAAAAGACTTGGTTATAAAATATTAGGAATGACCATTCATTATTAGATTAAAATGAGAATTTGACCTTTAATAGAACACAATGGAGAAAAAAGATTCATGTACTCGGCCCCATGTAGTGGGATAAAGGCTTGATTTGAAGAATTATATATGGACATTGTAAATTAATTTAAAATTTATAGATAAACAATCAATATTTGTAATAATAAATGAATAAGTAAATATTTTATAGTAATAATAAATGAATAAGTAAATGTTTTATAGAAAGTGATAAATGATAGAATTTGAAGAGTCATATATG
>NW_021446450.1:0-520 GCF_001605985.2 Dendrobium catenatum
AACTAATCCGTAGAGGAGAAAGAAGCATAGAAAAAATCTTAAGGCCTTAATATGAAACAGTCAATTCCATCTAGATTACTTTACAAATCAGAAAATTAGAAGCAAAGACAAGAATAAAACTACCACTACAACCCGCAACATATTTGGTAATCAAACCATCAAAATTTTGCTTAAGCTAATTCATTTCAGGTTTCCTCCAATGAAAATTACTTTTAGGAATGATATCACAATTATCAAATTCCAACAGTAATTGAACAGAAGAAGCCCAAGAAGTCTTACCCAAAAAGTTTTATCAATTAATGTTCAAAAGTTTTTAGACATAATTCAAGTATTTAATTTGAGCTCATTTGATCGGATCATTTGTAGCGTCAATAGGTCTGTCTTGTCGAGAAATTTGTTTGACTATAATTTTGCTGAAATTGGAATTTTAACATTCTTCAATTTAATTTTAAAAAAATCAATTCAAATATTGCCTCGAGATTCATGTCCAGCTATAATTTAATATTATTTTCTTATAATT
>NW_021446451.1:0-441 GCF_001605985.2 Dendrobium catenatum
TTAATTTAACTATGATGGATATTTTTAGTATGAGATAATAGCTTTTAATTATTAAAGTTAAGATTCATTATCTCATTAATATGTCATTTAAAAAATTAAGATATAATAATTATTTGGTGCTTTATGTTCTAATTTATGTTATTATTTCATTAATATGCTATTAAAAAATTAAGATATAATAATTATTGGGTGCTTTTATGTTCTAATTATGTGCTTTATAATTATATCATTTAAAGCAATAAAGAGATGGAGTTTTATGTTCTATTTTTTTTTTCACAAAAATTACACGTACACACGGATAAAAATGAAGAATATAAGAGGTACACACGGATAAAAATGAAGAATATAAGAGATGCCGAAGTTTTTACATAGAAATAAAAAAGGAAAAAAAATTGAAAAAATCGTAGAAACTAACCCAATTAAAATAATCAACTATATATT
>NW_021446452.1:0-213 GCF_001605985.2 Dendrobium catenatum
TAAAAAAAAAAAAAAAAAACAATGATGGGATTGAGAACAAATTATTATAAATAATTCGATAGTACAAATATTTCTTTAATTATTAGCCAGCTATAATAGGTTAAGTAATCAATTATGCCAGTTACCATATATTCAACTAGGTAATTAAATTTTAAATATTTCTTTTATGCAAGAATAAAATTAAAAAAAGTTGGCAATAAAATAATACATTAC
>NW_021446453.1:0-344 GCF_001605985.2 Dendrobium catenatum
AGATTAGAGATTGACATAGATAATCTCAAACTTAAAAATTTTTTATTAAAAGTTTAAGCTCCAATTGATTGATTAAGGTTTCGTTTGGGACTGCTTTTTTATTGCTTCTTGAAGCAGCTTCCTAGTACAAAAATTAAAATTTTGGTACTAAAAAGCTGCTTCAAGAAGCAGTAAAAAAAGTTGTCCCAAACGAAATCTAAGGCTTTAGTTGAAATAGTTTTTTTATAATTTTCTAAAGCAATTTTTTTTAAAAAAATTTTAAACTAAAAATTTTTAATTAAAAAGTTACTTTAGAAAGCTGTCCCAAATAAAATCTAAGACTTCGTTAAAGATAATTTTTAGTA
>NW_021446454.1:0-286 GCF_001605985.2 Dendrobium catenatum
GATGGCTTTGTACTATTTTTATTTTTATTTTTATTTATTAGATTAAATAATTTATGGTTTATTTTGAGATTTATTGACCTAATATGAACAATTTGGAATCAATTAAGACAAACTCACTCAAACATCACATACGCAAGATTCAAATCCAAGATCTCTTAAGCTTTTACTAATAAGCATTATATTAATTATAATTTTGAAACATTAAACATATTGATGTTAAATTAATTATTAAATGTTCCATTGAATGAGTAATTCATGAATGATCCTCAAGTCTGATTAAGTCAAT
>NW_021446455.1:0-298 GCF_001605985.2 Dendrobium catenatum
TATTCCGTTAAAACTCCCTCGCCGAATAAAAAGAAAAAACGGGCGGAGGCCGGGGCCAAATTTTCGGAGCCCACAGGTGGAAATTAATGATGCTATCATGCATATGTTAATACTTATAAATAAAGAGTGAACTATAAAAAATATCACTTTAGATTGAAACAATGTAAGGTATTGCTTGTATGCAATCATGGTTTAAAATTGCGCAATATGAGGCTCGCCTTGAGATCCGCCTTTGCGCAATTCTAATAAAAAACGCCTCGTTGCTTACGCCTCGAGTTTTTTTATGAGGCTTGCGCCT
>NW_021446456.1:0-884 GCF_001605985.2 Dendrobium catenatum
GTGATTGTAATTGAATGAATAAAAATACACACACACACACTTAAGGAGAATTTATAAAATTTGTACTGATCGTCCGGGATGAATATAGTTCGTACGGGACGATCGGGTCAGTTTTCTCCCCGTATGAGCAATGGAACAAACAGGAGTTGAGGAAATTTTTCTAACTCCTGATCGTCCAGGATGAAATTATTTTTGTTCTAGGACAAAATAGGCTCTGTAAAAACTTCGTTCAGACAAAATCTATAATCGTACCAGGATGATTTCTTCTCTTTAAAAATTTCATCCAGATGAAATACAAATCGTCCCCAGACGAATTCTTCTCTGTAAAAATTTCATTCAGACGAAGTTCATTATCGTGCCAGGACGATTTATTCTCTGTAAAAATTTTGTCCAGACAAAGTCCTGTTCGTCCCAGAATGATGTGAACCGATTTACCAAAATTAGTTACGTCCACGCAGTTATTTGGGAACCGACCTATGGTATAACGGATCGTATCGGATGAACCTAGTTCGTACGGGACGATGATCGTGTACGAACATTGTTTGTACTAATATTCATTAGGATCATTTCCAACACTTTAAGTAAAATCGTCCAGGACGATCCATGATGGTATGGGACGATTCATTTCGTGTTGACTTAAAAAATTTGTATTTTTGGACGATTTTTCTTTTCTCTCCTATATATATTCCAATTTAGACTTCCACCCAATCTTTTTTCCATTTGATCTTCATGCCTATTGAAAGAAGAGTCAAGGAGAGAATGTGAGAGAGCATTCAAAGGAGGATTCCTGCCACTGAAGTATGAAGGCTTCGCTTGGTGTTCAATGGTAAGAATCTCTATTTGTGATTTGGGATTACTTCACTCTTTTCTTCTTTCCTTATAGA
>NW_021446457.1:0-335 GCF_001605985.2 Dendrobium catenatum
ATTCAAGTCTTCCTTAAACACTCTAAAACCTATAATGTTAATGTTGTGAAGATAAGAATTTTCTTTGTTATTATTAATTATCAAACACCATTTAATTTTCAAATAACTTATACTCGGGTTGTAAGATTGAGTCTGGATTACGAAAATCCATTACGACCAATTAAGGCTCCTATATATATAATCCAACTTGGTATGAAACCTTCGTAACTTATCAGGAGTTATGATCCATGAGATCTCGCACTTATTAATATGATCTCTTTTGTTTATACCTGATATATATGAAGAAATTATCATGATTGGGCACGAATCTCGATTGAAAATCTAGTTGGAAACTT
>NW_021446458.1:0-593 GCF_001605985.2 Dendrobium catenatum
AAACAGGCTTATAAAAAATAATTTTTTGAAAAGACTGCGTCTCCCTAGGTCCGGCACTTCATCCTCATAGGCCAGATTATCCGGACTCAACCCGCAGGCAGGGAGATGTCATATAACAAGGAAAGAAGGATACAGTAATATGCATGCGACCCCGGACGATTCCGGCAATTCCCTAAGTTTGTTAAGTTTCTATATTATTTAGAACTTAAAATTTTAGGAGTTAGTTATAAGTAGAAAAATTTTGTGGTCCTTAAAGAGCCTAACGGAAATCCAAGCGAAAACAAAAGCGGCATGCAAGAAACAAACCTAGAAAAAGCAAACAATTTCTACTGCGCAATCAGGAAAGCACATCAATATAAATCCCAAAATAAATCATCTAAATGTTCATAGGCAAACTGCCCTTATTACAACCAGAATTTGCAGAAAGTAAAATGGTCGGGCACCACTGCCAACAACCCGGATTTCTAAACTTATGACAGACACAAATGACTTTGAGTGGGATATTGGTCTTCAATCTTCTGGGTGTCTTCTTCTCCTTGGGCTCCTCGGAATTCTTCTCCTTGGACTCCTCGGATTTCTCCTCCTTAGACTCC
>NW_021446459.1:0-328 GCF_001605985.2 Dendrobium catenatum
CAAGAATATGTCAATATAAACTATAATATTCAAACTCAGGTGAATATATACTATGATTTTAGTGAAGGAAATCTAAAGGTGTTGATGTTGATGGAGACAATAAAATTGAGATAATCCCTCCCTTAAAAGAAGAGGAACTAAATGGCTTGTAGTTGATAGGTGATTAAAAATGGCCATGATAATCCCTCTTCTAGAACGAGGAGAGATTAAATGACCAGTAGCTTATATGCAATTGAAGGTTGTTTGAAAGGTATGCTTCTTTAGAGTTAGGGAAGCAAACTAAATGACTATAACTTCATACCCGGCAACTTCATACGTTGAAGCAAAC
>NW_021446460.1:0-364 GCF_001605985.2 Dendrobium catenatum
GTTCTAGTATATGAAAAACATTTATGTCATTAAGTTAATGCTAACATTGTCCATGAATGCTCTGCCACACCATTTCATATCAGAATATCCATTCAATTAAATAGGTACAATACATCTTTTAATGACAGAGATTTCTTTTTAACCCATGCAACATTGAGGGCTTGGATAAGGCTTAGCTTTGAGATTGTATCTCGTTAAGGTGCTTTAGATACTACTTTTATAGTGTTATCAAAATCATAATGCTAACTTGGATTTCATGCTATTGCAAGAAGCACAAGCATAGAAGAAAGTTCTCTTCCAATCATAAATAGTCTAGAAGCTAGTGACTATGCATCTTATACTAGATAAATAACTCCAAGATTCA
>NW_021446461.1:0-282 GCF_001605985.2 Dendrobium catenatum
AACCGCAGCAGCCCAAAAGACATCAAGGAGATGAAAGAACAAGGTCCACTCATCAAATATAGCTCCAAATCATTAATTTTATAACTAAAAAATTAGCTCATAATGAGCTAATCTTACACTAGACATTAATGAGCTAGGGAAGTCAAAAATCAAATATTAGGATTTGATTTGACCCCCCCTTGCCTACATCAAACTCCCCTTCTTGTGAATTCACCTCCTGATGAATTATCTGTTGTTGATTCCCATGAGGCGGTGCATACAGTTCATCGATCTCTTTGAGTT
>NW_021446462.1:0-246 GCF_001605985.2 Dendrobium catenatum
TATTTGAAAATCATTGGAGGTGGTCCCCAAGTATGGGAGGTCAATTTAATCAAAATCCCTATTTGAACCCTTAAAGGCCTGTTTGGTCAACCTGGGTTGACTTGGTCAACCAGATTGACCCAGGTCTTGGGAATGGGTTGAACAGGTTTGATTTGATATTTGAAACTTGCTGCAAGTGATTGCATTCAATTTGGAGTTCAATTGGTTTGAAATGCCTGATTGAGCCCCATAGGGGTATTTTGGTTA
>NW_021446463.1:0-244 GCF_001605985.2 Dendrobium catenatum
TAATCGTACCATACGATGAACAGAGACGACATCTAATTGTCCAGACCATCGTCCTGTATGAATAGTATTTTATGGATCGTACCGTATGATAGTATATCGTACAGTACGAATTGTTTTTGAACTGTTCGTACACCTTCGTACCAGGACGACGTCTGTTTATGAAGATCGTACTGTACGATGGGTAATCGTACTGTACGAACAGTAACTGCTACTTTTGAAATCAGAGATTTTTGGAGCCCGTTTT
>NW_021446464.1:0-922 GCF_001605985.2 Dendrobium catenatum
TCCCCAGATACAACAATGGCTGACTCTGAAGAGAATGATTCATCAAACAAGTCTGAATCAGATGAGGTGACCCAAGTACAGCTGAGAAGTGGCAAGGTACTGCCGCCTCCACCAAAGAAAGGGATCCCTAATAAAGATAAGAGAAAAGAGATAGTTATCAATGAAGATATTATCCTCGAAGATCCCAAGAAAAATAATACTTTGTCCAAGGAGATAGATTACAATATCTTATCTCATTTGAGAAAGATCCCAGCACAACTTAGCATATATGATGCTCTCTTGATGTCTAAAGACCTTCGAGAGACTTTGATCCAAGCTCTCAGGGATCCCGAAAGATATGAGGCATATTTTGCTGAACGCAACTTGACGGAAGTCTTGCAAGCTCGAAATGAGCCCCTCATCACCTTTGCCGAGGATGATATGATGCTTGGAACAGCAGATCACAATCGTCCTTTGTATATTACGGCAGAGAGCGACGATATGATGATCAGTCGAATTTTGATCGATCCCGGATCTTCCGTAAATCTTATGAGCCTTAAGGCACTGAGATCCCTCTGCCTCGATGTGGAACATCTTGGGCAAGACAAGTTGATGGTGCATGGTTTCAACGAGAAAGGGCAGAAATCCCTTGGTTCATTTATGCTCCCTCTTGTATTTGGGGAACTCCATACAGAAGCTAAATTTCATGTGATTGATGCGGACACTTCGTTCAAGGCATTGTTAGGTCGCCCCTGGCTCCATGAATACGGCGTTGTCCCTTCAACATTACATCAGTGCATGAAGTATCTCAGAGAAGGAGAATAATTCAGAATTTCTGTTGATGTTCAGCTCTTTGCAGTACATGAAGTAACAGTTTATGAAGATGCTAAGTACTTCATGTCAAATAAGCAAAAGTCGTCAAGTTCTCTTGAGACTAGAGCAT
>NW_021446465.1:0-554 GCF_001605985.2 Dendrobium catenatum
TGGTATGCTACTCCCCTTGGTAACGTGTACCACATCAATGTTGGCCATTAAAAGAAAAGCATACAATTAAGTTAAGTGTTGTCGAGATGAGGATGCTCAGGCAGATGAGTGGCTTTACTCTTAGAGATAGAATGCGAAACGAGCATATACGTGAAAAGGCTGGCTTAGCTCTAATGGTAGATAAGATTAGAGAGAGTCGCCTTAGATGGTTTGGTCACATAAAACGTCGACCTTTTGATGACCCTTTTAGGAGAGTAGATGTTTTAGATTTGGGCTATATTAAGAGAGGTAGAGATAAACCTAAAAAGACTTAGTTAGAAAATATTAGAAATGACATTTTTTTATTAGATTTAAATGAGAATTTAACTCTTAATAGAACACAATGCAGAAAAAGGATTCATGTAGCCGATCCCATGTAGTGGGATAGAGGCTTCATGTTTTGTTGTTGTTGTATAAATGAGGATCTGAACTCGAAAACATTAAATACATATTTCAGCAACTAAGAAAGTCATTTATAAAAAACAACTCAAAGAATAAAATCCACGGGCCTGTTT
>NW_021446466.1:0-306 GCF_001605985.2 Dendrobium catenatum
TCAACTTGATTATGAATTAAGTCGTCAAAGATACGGGTTATGGGCCGTTGATAGGTTGCTCCGGCATTCTTTAAGCCAAATGACATCACTTTATAACAAAAGATTCCAATAGGGGTTATAAATGCAGTATTTCTCTCATCTTCTGGGGCCATCTTGATTTGGTTATAACCCAACGAGCCATCCATGAATGAGAAAATGGCATGTGAGGAGGCAATGTCCACCATGAGTTCTGGTATTGGTAGAGGGAACTCGTCTTTAGGACATACCTTGTTCAGATCCCTATAATCGATGCAAATCCGAATTTGA
>NW_021446467.1:0-258 GCF_001605985.2 Dendrobium catenatum
GCTACCGTTCCTTTGAAATCCGACGGCTTCGCGGAGATGTGAACAGCATAAGTCAAGTAAACGGAGAATGAGTGAGAGAGAAGACGAAGCTGCCGCGTCGCCGTAAGTTCACGACCGAAGTTTCCGTTTTGTAATAAGAAAATGAATGTATTTTAAAATAAATGAAAAGATTTATTTAGAAGGGAATATCATTTTATTTATTATTATATATAGAGTAAGAAAACGAATGCTTTTTTATCCATAGAAGTAAGCCGAAAA
>NW_021446468.1:0-302 GCF_001605985.2 Dendrobium catenatum
TCAAATGTGCCCATTATAAAAATTTTGATAGGATTAACCGATTAAGTCATTAAAAATTGTTTTGAACGGCACGAATCTTGAAACGTAATTACATTAAGAACTTCTAAATCCAAAATCAGAATAATCCAAGCTCTAACTTAGAAAAGTTATGTCTGAATTGAACGTCTCGATGAGGCAAATTCATCGACACCAAAAAAGACACGATCTGAATCTAAAAAGTCTTATATCGAACACTTGAAGCAAATCAAAAACTTTGGATTATTAATCGTACAACCAAATATTCTCCAAATCTCTCATAATTA
>NW_021446469.1:0-209 GCF_001605985.2 Dendrobium catenatum
TCAGATGAATCCTTTCACTACACGGATCTTGGGTCGTTATAGTTCCACCAACCGCCAGCAGCGATTCGATCGATACCGATGGCCACCGGATATTTCCAGCGATTCAGATCTGATCCCGGCCTCACCTTCGCATCCTGCAATGCCAAACCCAGCTCCGCTCCACGCCGTCTTCCAGCCCCACACTTCGACCAGCGTTCATTCTCCTACTG
>NW_021446470.1:0-219 GCF_001605985.2 Dendrobium catenatum
AGGTGGTTTTGCTAATTGTACTTGTTTACAGGGGACGATCTTTGACTGCTGGTCTCTAGTATTGCCATCTCAATCAACAGGCACATGCAGGCATTGTCGTAGGATTTCATGCATTGAGGTCTTGTAACGTGCTTTGTGTCACTTTTGATCGTACAAGTGCTCTTGTAATTTGAGTTCCCTCGTCTGTGATTCAAGCTTTGTTCCTTGCATGTGTTTGAA
>NW_021446471.1:0-218 GCF_001605985.2 Dendrobium catenatum
GGTTTTTGCTCTCATTTGAATTAAAATTTTAATGATTTTTTTATTTGAGTCAATTCATAATTTTATCAATTTTAACTAACTTGAAAATGCAATAATATAAAGCCATAATTTTTTTGAAATTGGATTAAATTCATATCTAATTTAATACAAAGTTTTCCAATTATTCTTCTTAGTAGCTTAATAAGTGAAACTTATGTTTTACATTAATTATGAGAACA
>NW_021446472.1:0-1459 GCF_001605985.2 Dendrobium catenatum
GAATTCTTCTATAACTCCAAAAGGTGACAGTTCTGCTTTGGACTTAGCTTCTTTCTCAAACAATAAACTCTAAAGTTTATAATTCTTATTTTTAATTGTTGTTCTCTTCTCCTCAAGGATCTGCTAATCTTTCACATAATAATTAATCATCACATGTACATCCACCAACTTAGTATGAAGGTGATCCATTTATTGATTTTATAAAGAGGCATAAGTTGCCATAGTAACCAATTATACTCTGTAATCTACTAGCTACTCCTCCAATGCCTTCATCTCCTTGATCTCACCATCATATTTCTTCTTTTACTCTCCTTAAGATACTTGACCTTCATAAACTCATTATTCCAGTCATTCAAAGCTTTGGTTAATTCAATTTCAAGATATGTACGTTGCATTAACTGAAATAATAAAAAAAAGTTTATAAGGAATATATCTTTATAAAACCATAAAAAGAAGAAAAAAAAAAAGAATTTAAAACTCACCAGTTCATCAGCTCGTTGATGTCCAATATATTGATGTTTCGAAACAACTTCTGGAATGTATAAATTGGATGGAGAAGAATTATGACCTTTGCTAGTAATAATCAAAATCTCTTCCACCCTTTTCTTTTTGGATGATGCATGTGGATCACCTTTATTCCCCTAATAATTTAGGGGGAACCTTTAAAGTTTGGATAACTGCATCAAGGCCTTTGCCTGACTTCTTTAGAATATGCACATGAGATCTGCTTGCCTGAGTAGCTAGTACCACCTTGAATAAATACTCTTTATCTACATATTTGCTCAAAATACTATACCTCATACTGAAGAGTGTCTAAATCAAGAAGGTTGAGCATGTTTAATAAATTTTCTACTCCAACTTGAAGGTAAATAGGTAAATTCTTCATCTTTCCCTATTTTTCCAAGTGATTCTAATCATTTTATACAAAGAATAATCTGCTAACCCTATTCTTTGATGGGTCTTAAGTGTGAATATCCAACCACTTGGATCTAAAAGTGATATAACCCTACGAATCACAAGTAAGTCGGCCCACTTTAGAAAGGCACTTTGGAGACAACACCATATCATGATCTCTAAAAAATAAGATCAATCCCATTATGATTGACATGGCTCTATAAGAAAACTAAGACAAATTCACTCCATATGTCGCTGAAATATCAACCAACGCTGAGGAGGTGGATATCACAGACCTACTCATAAATTGAACTCATACACAGTCAAAAATCATGGTGGAGGACAATCTGCATGATTTAACTTTTTAGGCACCTTCATCACAAAATTATTAGAGAAATAAAAATTTTTTCTAAAAATAATCAAGGAGTCACTAGTTTGGTGTAGGCAACATCACACAATTTAGCCACTTTCTAAGCCATCTTTAGTCCTTTATTGTAATAGATTGTATTTTGACTTTGCCAATTTTTTACTAGAATCAATATAAATCCAAATTGTAATCTATCTT
>NW_021446473.1:0-408 GCF_001605985.2 Dendrobium catenatum
TGGGATTTGAGTTGAATAAAGTTTGAGATTTGAATTAATCAAGGGCTGAATCAAATTGAAGTTGGAGTTGATCAAAGGTAGGAATTGGTTTGAGGTTGAGGTTGATCAAGGGTGGGGATTGATTTGAAGTTTGGATTGATCCTAGGATCTAGAGGAGTTCTAGGATTTGGATATAAAAAAAAAATTAAGCTCTAGAGTAGGCCCTAAGGTCTTGGATCTAGAAGGATCCTAAGGTCTGGCTCTAGGAAGGATCCTAAAGTGTAGAGTGGATCCTAGGGTCTAGGATCGGATCTGAATTCTGGAAGGGTCTCAGTGACCTCATACAAAAATGAGGTCAACAAATGGACCCCCAATGTATGAGGTAGAAGGAATTTCTGCTGCACACATTGGCGTTGACCGAATAGAAGT
>NW_021446474.1:0-200 GCF_001605985.2 Dendrobium catenatum
TAAAATATTTTAAATTAATTATTTTAATTAATTATCAATTTTAATTAAAAATTAAATTAAGGTTAAATTGAAGATGATTTGATTGGGCTTTTATTTTTCTTAGATTAAATGTCCAACTAGGGTCAATTAGAGTCATTATGTAAACTTTTTTATATTTAATATGAATTTTTAGTGAATTAATTAAAATTATAGGTCAAATT
>NW_021446475.1:0-446 GCF_001605985.2 Dendrobium catenatum
AAATGGCTCCGAACACCCCGATGATGGCCGTGTTGAACGCTAATCTCAACCGGAGGGGTTCCCAAAATATTTTCAAATATCTCCCAAATATCCAAAGTTTTATTTCAAATATTCCAAAGCTCCACCCAAAATTCCAAAAATCCCAAATGTCTATATCAAGTACTCAAAATTCCACCCAAAATATCCACCAAAAATGCCAAAATCCAAAAATCCTAAAAATATTTAAAATGAAATAAATCCATTCCAAAACTTAAAGCAAAATCCATCCACCCTCCGCAACAGTTTGCCGGGGTGGACAAATTAAAATTTACTTTAGCTCACAAAAGAGTGAAATGCCTAGTCGAAAATATTACTAGGATCCATTCTCAAAAAATCTCCTGCCAGTAAGGACGTGGTACGTGTCCTCTAACCGGCGGTTTGCCGCCAAATGGCACCGCAGGATAAAC
>NW_021446476.1:0-229 GCF_001605985.2 Dendrobium catenatum
GGTGCCGGACCTGGGGAAGTCCAGTCTTCTAAAAAATATTTTCTAAGCCTGTTTTTAAAAAAATTCAAGCATATTTGATTTGAGGTTGTTAACCAGCATACATTGCATTAGAAACACATCTAAAGAGTCAAAGTTTTAATTTCATAGTCCTTAGCATTTTGCACTCAACATAAGTCAAAGGGGTCAATTAGGAAAATCTCTAGATGTCGGCCCCAACTCTTCAAAATCT
>NW_021446477.1:0-785 GCF_001605985.2 Dendrobium catenatum
AGCGGCGTCAGGCGGTGGTCCGGCGGTGGTGAGGCCTCAAGTGGTGGTCCGGCGAAAGCGAGGGCCTTAAGTGGTGGTCCGGTGAAACTTCGGCGGTGGTCAAGGATGAGCTTCTTCCTTCTCTTCTCTTCTCTTCTTCTCTTCTTGCTTCGGTCCCCTTTCAAGAGAAATGAGGGGTCTATTTTTAGATTTTCTGGGCATGGCCCGTAAATAGGTGAGAGATCAAGGGTAAATGGGGAGTGGTTGGATGGAAGGCCGATGTTGGAGCCCTTGATCATGTACAATTCTTTAGACATTTGAAGACCTTAATGATGTTGGAATTCATCGATCTTAGGCTCGTTGGATTTGTCTCGTCGAACCGCTCGATTCAACTATAAGCTTATTATGTTTGGAAACCGTTTGGTAATCCAAATTGCTGTTTGAACCTTCTAACAACACTTCTAACTCTTGATTTGGACCCATTTGGGCTCAGATTGAGTCGAATTTGGTGTCGTTGGGTTTGTATTCCCAAGACGCTCAGTTCGACTATAAGTTTGCTGAAACCAGAGTTCGGATGGTCCCAATTTTAATTGTGGAAGTTTCCAACTTGATTTTGCATCGAGATTCGTGCCCGATCAAGATAATTTTTTGATGATATATCAATCATGAACCAAAAAATAGCATTGTAATATAATTAAAGTCTTGAAACAATGTTTTTGCATGATCCCTGATAAATTGGTAAAATTCTAAAATAGTATATTTTCGTTGAGTAGTGTATTCTATTGTCTACCGTTATAGCTAGTTGA
>NW_021446478.1:0-718 GCF_001605985.2 Dendrobium catenatum
GACTATAAGTTTGTTGAAATCGGAGTTCGGGTGCTCCAAAAATTAGTTTTTGAAGTTTACAACTAGCTTTCGCCTCGAGATTTGTGCCCAATCAAGATAATCTTGTGATGACGTATCAAGTTTAATTAAAAAATAGTAAGCAACACAACACCATTTGATAATATTAACAAAACGCTATAAAACTTCTAGAAATATAATATATGTATTTAACTATTTATGCCAATTACATTTCCATATCTTATTTTTATGACAACAAAGTTTTAATTCAACATGTCTTGTTGATTATAAATAAGAAGGGCATTCAAGTCATTTAACTTCTTCGTCTCTTGTCTTTCTGATCCGTGTAAAGCAAATGCAAAGAAATGAGAGAGAGAGAGAGAGTGAGACAACTATATTGTTTTAATGTCTTCTTCTATTATGAGGAATTATTAGTGGAATCAATTTAATTTAGTTAGCTTATTAGTTTTTCTTTTTGGCAAAAAATAGTCTCATATGAGTAACTCCTAATTCATCTAACTTGTGTATGCAAGGGATTTTCTGATATTGCTAGATAATACATTCTCATTCTCTCTACTACTGAGAATGTTTCAACATGTAATATATGTTATGAGTTTCATATAATTTGAAATTAAAATTTATCGCTGTGCATTAGGGGTGTCAATTTCGGATCACGGGTCGGGTTCGAGTCGAACTCAGAACTGACCCGGATTCAAACGGG
>NW_021446479.1:0-210 GCF_001605985.2 Dendrobium catenatum
GATGACGTTAACCTGTGTGGATGAGGTCAGGAGAATCCACCAAGGATGTGAGGCCTTTCCGAGGTTGTATATCGGAACCTTTTCTCGACGACGTTAACCTATATGGAAGAGGTTGGGAGAATCCACCAAGGACGTTAGACCTATTCGAGGCTGTATGCTAGAGCCTTGCTCAATGACGCTAACCTGTGTGGAAGAGGTCGGGAGAATCCG
>NW_021446480.1:0-257 GCF_001605985.2 Dendrobium catenatum
GAATTCAATATTGTTAATATTTTTTCCATTGCATTGAGCATCTGACTAGTATTAGGGATCTAGGGCACAAAAAAAAAGCCTAACCTTTCCTTAGGACACATCATAGCATGTGTCCTGGAAACCAAAAACAATCTTCAATACTCTACCCCACCTTATTTTTAGCCTGCCTTCTATACTAACAGCTCCTTTATGTTTTCGTCCTGGATGATAAGAACAAATAAATCCTATAATCATCCAGCTCTCCCATATCATCCATG
>NW_021446481.1:0-296 GCF_001605985.2 Dendrobium catenatum
GTCAAACTGGATCATTGCAATCTAGGAAAAAATTTGTCTTTGATGTGCATTAAAGAGCCACAATCATTCATTTTATGCAAGAACTTTGCATTGCATGTGGTTTTTCTATTATTCAGCTATATAATCAGTGAAAGCTTTCTCCCTGCAAAAGGCATTTCCATAACCTCACAGATGCAGTTTCCACTTCCACAAAAGACCCTCTACACCATGAGTATACCGGGCAATACCGAGCTCCAGGTGATGTGGAGCGTGATTGTTGGTCTCTGGACTGACCTGACGTAATAATTGCTCATATC
>NW_021446482.1:0-466 GCF_001605985.2 Dendrobium catenatum
TTATTCCCCTCTATATTCATAAACTATTCACGTCAGTAAAGATCATATTTGTAATGCAGAAAGTTAACTTGAGAGCTCACAACAAGTAATCTATGGCATTAACCAATCTTCCTTGGTATATCATATCATTGAAAGTAAAATATAACTTTGGTGAATAAGAAAGTACCACACTTGCAGAGTTATGACGACATCTTCCAACACAGAAATCAAAAGCGCTAGGGTAAGAGCCTGAATAAGGACAAAACAGAGGCAGAGATAGTCAAAAGTAAATATATTCTAATAGAAAAGGAAAAAAAGGAGAAATTGAAAATTTAAAGACATGATACCAGCAGTTACTGGTTTGGCTATCTTCAACTTCAGTACAGCATCTTCATCTGTCTACAAAAATCCATTTCCAGTAAGAAAATATTGGATACCATCAAGCAAACGAGTAATTTGAGAGGTATACCATCAAGCAATTACCACG
>NW_021446483.1:0-326 GCF_001605985.2 Dendrobium catenatum
CCGCTGCAACTGGGCGTGCACCTAAGAGATCTGGTGGAGTAACCTCTCCTCACTAACACGACCTCTACCGCGCGCTGAAGGGATAATGCCTCGGATCCTCTGAGTGAGGGTCCTAGCAACAGTATCCTTGGGGACTCGAGCGCGAGGGAGAGTAGTGGGGATAGGAGGGGCTGCCGCAATATGAACAGCATCCTCCTCGTCACCACTATGTACTAGAGGGGAAAAGCATCCTCTCTGAACTGCGTCGATCTCAGGGGCGACTACAACATCAGGAATTGGGGTAACTACGCGTCTACGTGGCTCCCGCTGTAAGGGAACCATCCTCT
>NW_021446484.1:0-252 GCF_001605985.2 Dendrobium catenatum
AATTTTCTAATTACAAAGATAATTATATTTAAAAGAGAAATAAAAAATAATAAGATATCAAAATTATAATAATAATATTTTAATTTTATTTACCTAAAAAGAACATGAGATTGATAGCCTTAACTTGATAGAGTTATAAATTAACATAATTTTTTTTTTTTTGAAAAATTAGATTTCATAATAAAATTAATTTTTGTATTGCAGTTTAATTTATAACATGTTTTAGATCAATTAAAAAGGATTATCATATAG
>NW_021446485.1:0-227 GCF_001605985.2 Dendrobium catenatum
TCCCCTTTAAAGGGAAGTGCCCTCTTATCCATTTGGGAAATCCACTACGAAGATTCCAAGAAGATGAAGAAAAGGAGTCCAAAGAAGAACAAAATTGAAGATTTAAAGATTTGAAGATTGAGAGTATCCCACTCAAAATAACTTGCGTCATTACTAGGTTTAGAATCCAGTTTGTTATCAGTGGTGCCCAGCCACTTTACTTTCTGTAATACTCTGGTTTGTAATAA
>NW_021446486.1:0-254 GCF_001605985.2 Dendrobium catenatum
GACGGCAGCAAGTGCAGGTCGCGAATGGCATCGTCCCTTGAGTGGTGTATGAGCTGATCAGGCTCCTGCTGCATTTCTTTTACCATATGAGCTTGTAAAGCTATTTTCCCAAAAAAAAAAGCTTGTAAAGCTTCAACACACTCCATCTGATCAGGCCAATTCAGACCAGACGACATAGCCAGATCGGGATTCGCAAGCACGTCGCGTATCTGGGAGGTGTTAGAGTATACCTCAGCACAGGTTATTTAAACCTA
>NW_021446487.1:0-274 GCF_001605985.2 Dendrobium catenatum
TATTATCAATATATTTCCTTTTTATCAAAAAAAAAAATGTAGTGGAAGAGAGAGGTAGAGAGAATTGTGCATCTACGGTGATACTCCGCGAGCAATTAGAATATGTATATTTTATGAAACATAAAAAATTTTAAATCCAAAATAAGTGGAAGAGAACAAGCATGATTGGTTGGAGGTTCCATTGATGACCATAAAGGATTTTTTACAAATAGAGGTTTAGATAATACTATGGGCGGATCCCAATCCCCAAAGATTGGAAGAGAATTGTGCATCT
>NW_021446488.1:0-356 GCF_001605985.2 Dendrobium catenatum
GGAGCCGTTATCCGAAATTATACAGCGCGGAACTCTAAAACGGTAGACAACATGATCGTGAAAGAAGCGCATGTCTATTACAGAAACCCGACGAGTAGGAGGTGGAGGAAGCTCGGCCTGAGCAACCCTCTTCCTCGAAGAAGACAGAGGAGGGGAGACCCGAGCACGAGCAGCCTCTACCTGGACAACAGGTAAAGGAACTGCTACTGGCTGCCGGCGCTGAGGGGTCGGGGCTACACGAACAACAGGAGCGACAGGCGCTGGCCGCCTGACCGCTGGACGAACTGGGTGAACAGGGAGTGGCCTAGGCACTGGCTGCCTAGCCACCGGGCGCACTGGCTGCGCACGAACAGCAA
>NW_021446489.1:0-346 GCF_001605985.2 Dendrobium catenatum
GCGGGTTGAAAATCCTGACCCGTTTACAAAAATGAGTCGGGTTAGGGTCAACTCATTTAGACCCGGGTTAATTTGGGTTGGACCCTAACTCGATCCATTGACCCATTTTGACACCCCTATGTTTTATGATAACAAAAATCTTTATTTATTTATTTTAGTTGTTGCTCCTTTCAATGTTCTTTGTTGTGCTGTCTTATTTGTCAGCTATGGCCTCATTTGGTATAATTTTTTTTGTTGTCTTATTTTTTTTATATTATAACTATAATTTTTATTTGATCATTGCTTTCAGAATATTGTTATTCTAGAAAGTTACTTTCTCCAATAGTTTTTAAAAAATTATTTTCTC
>NW_021446490.1:0-454 GCF_001605985.2 Dendrobium catenatum
GAGAAGTCCTTCGTCGGGTAGAAGACCAACGACGAGTGGGAGTCTGCTGACGAGCAGAAGTCTAACATCGGGTAAAAGTCCGCTGATGAGCAGAAGTCCGACGTCGGGAAGAAGTCCGCTGACGAGCAGAAGACCGACGTCGGGTAGAAGTTTGCTGACGAGCAGAAGTCCGATGTCGGGTAAAAGTCCGCTGATGAGCAGAAGTCCGACGTCGGGAAGAAGTCTGCTGACGACAGGAAGAAGTCCGACGTCGGGTAGAAGTTAAACATCGGGTAGAAGACCGACGAAGATTCATCGACGAGCAGGAGTGTGAAGACGAGTAGAAGTCTGCTGACGACAGGAAGAAGTCCGACGTCGGGTATTAATCCATTAAAAGTCCTCCAAGAAAAACGTTCTGCGACAGGAGGAAGTTCAACATCAGGTAGAAATTTAACTTTGTTGAGAAGTTAAATGG
>NW_021446491.1:0-294 GCF_001605985.2 Dendrobium catenatum
GGCCGAAGGCCTCATTTCCTCAAGCCTTTTAACGACTCAAACAAGTCGTGCTGGCGATCGTGTGTGAGGCGACGTTTGGTCGTGCGAGGAATGGCGACGACATGCGAGGTTCGGCGCAGAGCAGGTATGCACGATCTCTTTTTATTTTTATTTTTTTAATTTTGGCTCCTTTTTTTTATACGGGGGTCAACACTCCATACACCTTTTCAATATGATCACCAACTCTCCTGAAAAATGTGTGCCAATCTCTTCTCCTTAACAATTCTAGTTAGGAGTAGTATGCACAATAGATTT
>NW_021446492.1:0-732 GCF_001605985.2 Dendrobium catenatum
TAATGTCTTATTTAAAACCCAATCTGCCTTCTGAAAATTCCCCCGGAACCTAATCTAGTTAAAACTCTCTACCGTCATCGTCACACTTAATAGAAAAATAAACCGATGGCGTGGAGAGGCCGGGAACACACAATAAAAATGGAATTTTTCAGAGCCCACAAGAGGGAGATAGAAGAAATATAAACATTGAAAAATAATTTCTTGTTTAAAAAGGTCTACCAGGTTTTACTCAAAAATAATGGGATTAAAAATAAATGAAGGTCAATTCATGAGCCTTACATTAGCTCTTTTGATCAAAAGCATTGATTTCATTGCTTATATCAAACCTAGATCTATGGTTGACAAACCCCCCACGATATCTATTACTACTAAAATTACACTCCATGTATTTGGTTTTAGATCTACTCAAAAGAAAACCTTTAGAATCTATGGTTGACCTCTATAATTCAAGTTTACGTTCAACTCC
This sequence comes from Dendrobium catenatum, assembly GCF_001605985.2. NCBI lineage: Eukaryota > Viridiplantae > Streptophyta > Magnoliopsida > Asparagales > Orchidaceae > Dendrobium > Dendrobium catenatum. The sequence continues at coordinate 467 of NW_021446492.1, forward strand.
CTCATTAGTCTTATCAACAAGAAGGTTATCATCAGCAAAAAGCATGCACCAGGGAACATCCTCTTGCATCTCTAGTAAGAACATCCGTGACTAAAGCAAAAAGATATGAGCTAAAGGTTGATCCTTGATGTAATCCAATTGAAATTGGAAAATATTTGGTCAAACCACCTTGTGTTTAAACACAAGTAACATCTCCAACATACATATCCCTAATGACTTGAATATAAGCATTATTAATCCCTTTGTTTTTAGAACTCTCAATGGCA
>NW_021446493.1:0-308 GCF_001605985.2 Dendrobium catenatum
CTAAGTAGACCAGGGACCACGATGGCCTGGGATGACGGTACCATGGGTTCTTGATCGGGTCTATCATCCATTCCCCCACCATCTGCTTTAAGTTTAAGATGGTGCAATTTTCAATTTTAAATATCAAATCTCCCAAATCTCCAAATTTCCAAACCTATGCTGCTACTATATACCAGATAACACGTATTTCTATGTATTTGATTGAAGACTAGACTTAATCGAAATTTCTCTCTCATTATCGGGAGGGGTAATTAACTATAGGGGCTGCTTACGCCTATAGGAAACCAAAACTCGGATCATAAAGTCCT
>NW_021446494.1:0-583 GCF_001605985.2 Dendrobium catenatum
GGGTGGACAGCCACTAATAGCATCCAGAAATTTCTGGGCAGCAAGCAAAGATGTGTAAACAGCAGCACATGAAGATTGGGACAGCTTTCTCCCAAGAATCTGAGTGGGAGAAGGCAAGGGAAGGTGGCCGGCCAAGGGGGAAGGCTTGGGGAAGATTGGGTTCAGGTTTTGGGTGAATTAGGCTTAGAGTTTGGAAGAAGATCTTGGAGGGAAAAGCTAAGATTAATTTCCAAAAAGAAATTTCTTGATTTGGAAACTAATTAAAAAAACATTGGGGTGGGGATTTGGAAGCTTCGGATAAGAGAGAGGGGGGTGTCTAGATGCAATATACGTGGAGATTAACTAATTAAATAATCAATCTCATATTTTGATTGGTTACTAATTAGTGGGCTTTCCAACTTAGGCATCTTCAATTAGGGAAGTGTGGGGAATTGAATTAATTAAATAATAAATCTCAAATTTGGGGTTGATTAATAATTAATGGACTTTCCAAACTTAGACTACTTTAATTTGGAAAGATTCTACTTTCAAATTCTCTTGAATTTGAATTCAAATAATTTCCAAATCAAACTAATCTATTTTA
>NW_021446495.1:0-279 GCF_001605985.2 Dendrobium catenatum
AGAAAGAAACTTAAATTTTGAATTATTTGCTCATGATTGTCCTCTTTACACCTATGATTACACTCTCAGGAAAAGGTTTGAGATAAATAGCCAACTTTAAAATTATACTCTCGTAAAAGAGGCCAAGAAGAATAACTGGCAATTCGTGCATCATAATCATAAAAAGAGGTTGTGATGAATAGCTAGCAAGCCTACTTATGAATCTTGAATCATAATAAGGACTTTACACATTTCTATATGAATGGAATATGTTTTATTTGTGAACAGCCATTATAATAT
>NW_021446496.1:0-1117 GCF_001605985.2 Dendrobium catenatum
CTTTCGACGCATATATCGCCGGAATAATCGGTTAAGAAATGACGTTTTGGCTAACATATTTTGTGCCGGTAATGCGCCGGAGAGTGCGTCGGAAAAGTTTCCGATGTCTTTTAAATGTCGGAAGACATTTTTCGAATCGCACCAAACCGGCGTACAAAAATACAACGGAAATGTGCCGGAAGCCAAGGCCTTCCGTCGGATTTTACGTGTTACCGGCGGATATGGTCAGCCGGTAATAGCGTGTTTTCTTGTAGTGGTATATGATCTTTGGGTAATGAATACAGATATATATTAATGTTTCGATCGATAGATTTACTTCTATTGATATTTTATTTATGAAAGAAATTAGTTAGCTCTAATTGTTATTATTAAAAGATAAAAAATAAAATTCTTTTCAAACTAGATTATCAGGTGAGACACTAGGTTTCTAGGCACTTTTAGGATAAGAGAATGTCATTCTCCACCAAGAAATAGAGAAGGGCTTATATGCCTTGTTGAGTTTAAAAGATGCATTTACTAGTAGATTTTGTAAAGAAAATGATATTTGGTGAGTGGACATAAGCTAAGATTGACCGAACCACTAAAAATATTAGTTCTGATTTTCTTTTACCTTTTTAATACTTTGTTTCTTTCAAATTTAATTATTTGGAATTGTGTTATTAAACTATTGTGATTACATTCAAGAAATATTTATCCAAAATAAAATTTTCATAAGCTTTCTATTAACCAAAATTAATATCAGGTAATTTTATTGCTTTCAAAATAAAAACAAAATAATTATTTTAGCACTTTTCACTCTAAAGTTATATTATTATTTTTAAAATTATTTTTTGTTGCACGTTGTATTGTTCAGATAAAGTATTCTTTGTATATCACCAATTCAACTCCCTCTTAGTTGTGCTATAACACTTTCAACCTCTAAGCACACAAAAATTCAATCAATGAATACATGTAAGCAGACAAAATGCATTCTTAAAGTCTCAAAATGAAATATTAATGCATCCTAATAACTAAATATTCTAGCAAATAATAAGATCTAGTTATATATTTTAACTATATACATGCAACTCAGTACAACTTTCAAATTCAAGTGCAATATCTCAAAAAGTGTGTTGTT
>NW_021446497.1:0-277 GCF_001605985.2 Dendrobium catenatum
TGAAGTGCTAAGGGGCGGCCCCTGGTTTATCGGTGGTTATCTGGTGGGATTGGATAGGTGGACACCTAATTTCTCCCCAGCTTCTATGGTGGGACTGTCATCCCCGGTTTGGATATGGTTACCCAATCTTCCATTGCAATATTGGGATGAATGTAACATTGCTCGGATCGCCACGAAGATTGGCACTCCTTTATGGATTGATGCATTGACAGCAAACTAGGGAAGAAGAGAATATGCTCAGGTATGTGTGCGGATGAATTTGGCAAATAAACTTCAG
>NW_021446498.1:0-1411 GCF_001605985.2 Dendrobium catenatum
CCCATCTTCCCTGCAGTTCGAAAGGCCCCATTTCGGAAATCCCACGATCCCATTCTCTCATTCACGCATGCAAGAACCGTTGCTCATCTCCCTCTGCCCCGTGTGACTCCAAGGCCGGTTGCATGACTCCCTCTCGATCTCCCTAATTCATTCGCACGCACACAGCCTACTCCCGTCTCCCTCTGCTCTCTGTTCGCTTGGAAGAAAAAACCGACTGCCCCAGTCCATCGTTTCCTTTGTTCTAGCCGGTGTCAACATCTTCTAAATTTTGTGTAAATTCTTTTACATCTCCATCTTCTTCTTCTCTAATACAGTTATCTTATTTATAAAAGAAATGAAGGATTATGTTATCATCTAGCAAAGAGGTTTGATTTTCTTTCTTTGTAGTTTAAATTTATGAGATCTGAAACAAAATTATATCTAAAATTATCTTAAATCAGAAATTTAAAATTTATTTTAAGGAGAATATTTAAGAAGGAAATAATAGTTGTTATAATTCATTTTTGCTTGGGAAAGTTTTTTTTTTTTTTAAATGTTACATTAAATGTTCTTGTTTTAGATCTATGAATGCCTTGGCATGAGGCATTCCTCATGGGAGCCAAAGCCTATTTGTTAAAATCGTTCTGTTACATTTTTTTTTTAAATTACCTATGATATACGATTGCCATACTTAAATGATAAGACTTTCTTCTTCTTTTATTTTTGTTGTTCTTCTTTTAATATATAATGATTTGGGTGTTTGTCGAAATGTAAAGATTTGAAAATGTCATTCTCCCATTCTTAAGATTTGCAAATTTTCTCTGAATTGAAAGTCTCTTCCTCTTATTTGGGTAAATATTCTCTTGCTACAACATGACTTAATTTTTTTTTTAGCAAGGCATAATGGTTTGGTTTATAGATTGAAATGATAATTTTGTCGGGAAAGAGAAACACAACGCATTTCTTGAGTTGATTTTATTCTCTTTATTGAAATTGTTATATAAAAGCAATGCATCTTTATAAATATTTTAGTTATTGGTCCTGAATGTTTGACAAATAGTGGTCGTACATATTTGACATTATGTGAGGTTGATGAATTAATTGGAAAGTCATCACATGTTTCATGATTTGTTTTTTGAGAGTTTGTATTTCAAAAACAAGGTTATTTGCTTTTTGCTGGAAAGCTTTATGTGTTAAAAAGTGTATAATAGTGAAATTTTAAAGTGAATAACACGTGTATGTAAAATGTAAGAGCTTTGAAAAGTGTGAGTTTGGAAGGGTAAAATGTACGTTATTTTTAAAGGCGAAAGGTCTATGTGCATTGAGAATCGCATTAAGTGCTTTTCTAGAAAGTAAAATGAAAAGTATGAATTGTGAAAGTGGAATGTATGTGTCGAAAGATATTTTGTAGTGGAGAGTGGATTATGAATAG
>NW_021446499.1:0-1324 GCF_001605985.2 Dendrobium catenatum
CTCTATTTATAGAGCATTACCAAGGTGTGATAACATGAATGAGCAAAAAGGCCTAAAACTAAAACAACTCATAACACACTATATCAAATATGACATTAGAGATGAAGCATCTTCATGTTTCAGTACTTTCTTTTCAATTTATCCATCCTTAATTGCTTCTTTAGATGAGCACTTGAATTTGAGATCCATTATATTCAAAAAGGTAATCAAACATCCTGTGCCAATTGGCTTGGCAACTCTACCACATATAAGTGTTATAACCTGGTTTTGTTTTTTCTTCCTTTACCTGGTCTGTGAAGGGAGACCTTTCTCCTATTTTGCCTTTACCTACCCTTCCGTATTTACCTCACTCTGTTTGGCCTGCTATCTGCATCCCAAAGGTGTCATAGAGTGTGAAGCAAAAGAGATTCAAAGCTGAGCTTATATACTAGTAGTAGACAAATTGGTTAACTTTAACCATGAGAATTAATGTCAACTGTTTGATATTCCAAACATTTGATGTAAGATTAAGGCTTTGTTTGGGACGGCTTTTTTACTGCTTCTTAAAACAGTTTTTTAGTACAAAATTTTTAATTATTGAGCTAGAAAGCTGTTTTAAGAAGCATGAAAAAAAGCCATCCCAAATAAAGCCTAAATTGAACACTCTTAAGTGCCTTAACAGTTTACTGTTTTTTTACTGTTTCGTAAAGCAGCTTTCTAGTAAAAAAAATATTAATTTTTGTACAAAAAAGCTACTTTAAGAAGCATTAAGAAAGCTATCTCAAACGAAACCTTACTGCCATGCTATGAAGAGTTTATCACTTTATTAATTTTCTTTGCTCCTACTCTAAATAAACACAATAGAAAAAAAATTCTTGTTGTTGTTGTTATAATGTTATTGGTATGCTTTTCTTATGTCTGTGCTTTAGAACTTGACCCTAGTTGAACTCCTCGATATGATTAGTTGCTGAAGCATCAAGAAACTATTGAAAAATTGATGGATGAGAACCAAAAGTTGCACAAGGTACTCATTGAAGATCTAAAAATTCCACCCCACAAGCTCCAAGCAAATAGTGCCACAATTGCTAGCTCTGGTTATCCTTGTATTGACTGTTTCGAGTGTCGCAGAAGAAGAAGAAAATTTAAGACATAGCTCAAATCTTGTGGAGGTTGTTTTTCTATTTTTCTCCGGAACCAGAAGCAAGTTTCTGGCATGTAATGTCTTCATTTTGATGGTGCCAAAGGGCTGAGAAATGGTAAATGATTATGTATCATTGAAAAAAATATAAGGGCTGAGAAATGATTGTTTATACTAATAGAGTTTTGATTGATATGTGCTTTTCTT
>NW_021446500.1:0-217 GCF_001605985.2 Dendrobium catenatum
TTGTATGTGGCACATATGATTGATTGATTTTTTCTGATTTGATTTACTGTGGTTGATGTGATCTTTATCTTATTGTTATACTTTTTATAGTCTGCTTATGATGTGATGTGTAAGATAGATAACTCATGGGCTAGGGGCGCTTTTGCTAGTAATCTAATCTTATGCAGGTGGCCATGCTCATATAGTGCTAAAAAAGGGGGAAAAATAATTAAGCTTT
>NW_021446501.1:0-252 GCF_001605985.2 Dendrobium catenatum
AATCCTCCACACCACTCGCCGGCTTCATCCCATCACCACCCCCCACCGAAACCCCCCTTAAGCCCTCCCAACCTAGCCGCCAGCCACACATCTCCCACCTTCCCTCCACAATTCAAACCACTATTGAATATCTTCCATAAGTGATCACTCTTAATTAAGGAAGGTTTAATTTCAAATTTCGAAATACTTTGAATTTGAAAATTCTTTCCTAATTTAGGAAGTCTATTTTAGGAAAGTTACTAAATTAAATCC
>NW_021446502.1:0-221 GCF_001605985.2 Dendrobium catenatum
ATTGAAAACTCATTGATACTTTTGTTGTGTGATTGAGGTTTGTTTATCTTTGCTTTGTGTTTCTGTTTTTTAGCTTCTTTTGTTTGATCCTGTCTTTAGTTTGAATCTATGGCTCATAGGTTTTCTTTTAAATGATGTATTTCTAGAGGGCTTTAGATTCTTTAAGGACTAGTATCTTTATTTTGTTTTAACTTGTATGCCCCTTCTGCGGGTTTTTTGGG
>NW_021446503.1:0-264 GCF_001605985.2 Dendrobium catenatum
ATAGAAAATAATAATAATAATAATAATAATAATAATAATAATAATGCTATATAGTTAAGGATATCCTTTTTCTATTTTACTTCTTTCTATTTTTGATTTTTTCAATTTTTTTTTGAAAAGGACATTTATTTCTTTTAATTTATGATGCATGGATACTTCGCAATAATGAGGCAAATTATTACATATGGTCATCGGATGCGGAGATAGCTCTGGATATTAATAAAATATTATTTCAAATTAAGTGCAGGAAAAATGCAGGTAAAT
>NW_021446504.1:0-746 GCF_001605985.2 Dendrobium catenatum
TTGGCAACAACACGCTACATGCTAGAAAATGTACCACTGAAGTTTATTAAAGGATCAGGACAAAAAAAAAACTATAAGCATGCACCGGCATCAAGCACTCTCACGTTCATCAGTTATCAGAAGATATATAGTCTGACTAAACTACCTTTTAGGTGAAATATCAAACGCCTGGTGCTTAATTGCAAAACCAGCAGATTCAATTCTAGTAGCGGTCTCTCCTGGAGCACTGTTAATACCAACATCTGCTATTATCTGAAATAAGTTTTGTATCGGTAAGCTATGGAAACAGAGTTGGCCAACCATTTTAATTAACTATGGGACATGGTGTTTTCCAAAACCTTTTTAACTGAGTACAATCCAAATTGAGTGGAAGATAAGTAGATTGTTATTGACAAGTCCAGTTATTAAATAAAATCAAGATCAGATCTTATTGACAGCTGCCTAATCCAATTTGAGAAAGAAAAAATCATTTACAACAGATACTTAACGGATAAAAGAAGCATCAATAAAATATCAAATATGCTCAATTAATACCCCAAACTTACACAAAAGCAGTACACAAACCTTCATAGCTAAACACCCAATAACAAGTCCTGACCAACGAAGAACTAAACACATGCATCAATACCAGCAAATTAAGTCACCCTTCATGACACGTCAAAAAAAAAAAACACAACAACACACCAGTTAATTATGTCCTTCAATTCATTTTCTAGCTATTGACCACCCTGCAGCACCTTCGCACC
>NW_021446505.1:0-256 GCF_001605985.2 Dendrobium catenatum
ATGTTATTGGCCTTTCTTTCTCTTTATTTTATGTCACTTGACAACTATGTAAAAACTAACTAATATTTTATTTTTGCTACTTGCATGCTTCAACTTAAGCTATAATTAAAGTATGATTTGAGTTGGAATCAATGGCCATTTATTTGAGATTTTTAACTCCAAAATTTATTTTATTTTTATTCAAAATCTTGTCTTATGGAAGCAATAATTTCTACTCATGGTGACATTTCTTAAGAGGATTGTTCCTATGCAGATT
>NW_021446506.1:0-255 GCF_001605985.2 Dendrobium catenatum
AATTCCTGTAGCTCGGCGCCGTTGCGTCGCTTCTCCGAAAACTCTGCCCAAATCGCGTGCCAACTAGACGCCTTTCGCGATGTTAAATACCGAAGGAGATGAAAGCTTCGGCTGCTGCTTCTTACACGCGACCGAGCTCCCATCGCTACTTCCTCTCCTTCCCGTAAACACTCGCTCTCTGCCCTGTCTTCCTCCGACTCCTGTCCGACGCTAGAGCTGCTCCCGATCGAAGCCGACCACGACTTCTGATATCCC
>NW_021446507.1:0-512 GCF_001605985.2 Dendrobium catenatum
AAATTCCGGGTCGGGTTCGGGTCGGGTTTTCGGGTCGAGTCCAATATTGACAGGTCTACCCGCATGTACTCCAATCGTCACATCTAAGTCCAAAATTCGATGATTCAAGAATGCTGCGCGGGTCTAATATTCAAGTTTCATCCTCCTCCTCAAAAGGACTGGAGTCCACATGACTTGAAGTATAAAATGCCTCCCAAAATCCTTACAAAAATAAAAGTGACCTCAATATCACCCCGATGATGGCCTTGTTGATAGAAAATCTCAACCGGAGGAGTCAAATCAAACAAAAAAAATCTAAATTCTTAAAATAAAATCAATCACCTAAAAACTCATAAAAATCATCCGCCTCCCGCAATTGTTTGTCGAGGGTGATAAATTTAAAATTAACATCAGCTCACAAAGAGCAAATGTGTGTCGGGTGTATCACTTTGAATCATCCTCAAATAGTCTCTTGCCAATAGGGACGTGACACGTACCCTCTGATCGGGTGGTTTTACCGCAAAATGGCACCA
>NW_021446508.1:0-1134 GCF_001605985.2 Dendrobium catenatum
CCGGGTCATAACCGTTTATCCTGCGGTGCCATTTGGTTGCAAAACCGCCGGTTAGAGGATATGTACCACGTCCTTATTGGCAGGAAGGTTGTTTGAGAATGGATCATAGTGATATTTTCGACTAGGCATTTTGCTCTTTGTGAGCTGAAGTAAAACTTGTTTTGTCCACCCCGACAAACTGTTACGGAGGATGGATGAATTTTGCTTTAAGTTATTGATGGATTTATTTCAGTTTTAAATATCTTTGGATTTTAGGATTTATTTGGAGGCATTTGAAAATATTTATGAACCCCTCCGGTTGAGGTTAGCGTTCAACACGGCCATCATCGGGGTATTTGGGGTCATTTCCCTTTATTTGATTGGACCTTATCAACTCGACCAAGCTATTGATCGAGGATCGGGTTTCTTGTAGGCTTTGTTTCTTTGTTTATGAATTTTCATGATTTTAGGTCTTGAAGGCCGAATATGAATGCATTAAAATAAATATTCCGATCACATTCGTGACCGTATATTTATCTGAGAGTTTGAACCCTGTCTACTCCTATTCACCTGCTTAGGAGGATCGGGTTTCGTAGGCTTCGTGCCTTTTGTTTAGTGAATTGTTTTGATTGTAGGCCTTGAAGGCCTAATATGAATGCATTAAAACAAACATACCGGTCACCACAACCTTATATTTGCTTCATGGTTCGAACCCTGTCGACTTCTATTGATCCGTATAAAAGGATCGGGTTCGAACTCGAATTCACTTGTCAACCCGCGTAGCATCCCTAGACGTCACGTGGTACTAATAACACGCTTGTCGTGGCCCATGCGGGTTATTTTTATATTGATTTAGACGTACCCCATTGTGTACCTATGTGTATACAAACTATAGTGCAGGTGCAGGGGTACTTTGAAATATTTTGTAAACGCCTTCTGCCCGTTTGCATAGATATTGCGGGTCCGGTGGCGTTGCATTGTAGGTTGTAGACGCCTTCTGTCTGTTTGATATGTGTTGCAGATCCGGTGGCGTGGTTATTTGGATGTTATGAGGTATTTCCTCATCTTGACATTGACTCCCCTTTCTCAATCACCGGAGAAGGACTTTCTGGATTTTAAAATTTATTGCTTTGTAGAGAACTCTTTTTAAGATGA
>NW_021446509.1:0-560 GCF_001605985.2 Dendrobium catenatum
GTTTAATTTGGACTATTTATAGAAAAGACAAGAAAAACTGCCCAAAATCTGCAAGTTTTCAATTCTGTACGCAGTGGATTGTCCCGTACGATCGTGGATCGTCCTGAACAATTTTACTTAAACGTTTTGAAACAACCCTATTTGTATATGTGTACGAAATATTTTCGTACAAGCTGATCATCCCGTATGAACTAAGTTCATCCAATACGAACGGTTATTACTAGGTCGGTTCTAGAAACTGCTAAAAACTGTTCTAAGTCGGTTAATCGTCTAGACGAAAATTGGTTCGTCTGGACGAAATTTTTACAGAGACCATATCGTTCTGGACGATAATTAATTTCGTCTGGACAAAAATTTTACAGAGAGCAACTTATTTTCTGACGATAATTATTTTCGTTTGGACAAAAAATTTACAGAGACCAGATCATCCTGGAAGATAATTAATTTTGTCTGGACGAAAATTTTACAGAGAGCAACTCATTTTCTGATGAAAATTAATTTCATCTGGACGAAAATTTTACATAGACCAAGTCATCCTGGATGATATTTAATTTCGTCCC
>NW_021446510.1:0-471 GCF_001605985.2 Dendrobium catenatum
ATACATGTCGTAGTTGATTTAATTTTGGTTTGTTTTTAGAATGTGGCTAATTTTTATGAATTTCATTTTTTTAATCTTAATTGTGCTTAAATCAGATTATAATTTGAGATTAATTACATTAGAAAATCTCTTCTTTCTAAATTTAAAAGTTTTTTATAACTTGTTATAATTAGAACTTTTAAATTCATGTCTATTCATTTAGACTACATAAAAGTTATTATTATTATTGCAATTTAGATGTTTTCTTATTTTGTATTTCTTTGCTCAAGTGATATTTATGCACTTAGAAAAATTTGAAATTTTAGATTATTGATTTTGGAAAGAATTGGTTTCAATTACTCTTGAAAATTGTACAAAGAGTACAAAAATAAAAAGGAATGCGCAAAGGTTCGCAAATAAGAAAAAGAAGCACAAAATTAGCCCAATATCAAAATATGCACAAAAATGTGCCCAAAAATTTGAAAAAGATGC
>NW_021446511.1:0-230 GCF_001605985.2 Dendrobium catenatum
TAGATGTCGGCCCCCAATTCATTAAAACTTAAACAATTTCCCTACCCATCTTTCATAAGAGTCTGGACACATGGTTTTAAAGCGCCCAGGTGGTTAGCTGGCTCCCCAATCTAGGCTGGGATAAGTCCAAATTTGCACTTCATTAGTTAGGTTTGGGTCACTACTTTGTAGCACCCAAATTAGATTTAAGTTTTGAGGCTGATTTCTTTCAGAATCTTAAGTCCTCGCCC
>NW_021446512.1:0-1465 GCF_001605985.2 Dendrobium catenatum
GGCTAATTTTATTAATATAAAATTTATAGGTTACATCCCATGGTCTGTAGTAAAGTAAAGGTGGCCAGGCCCCACCGACAACAAACATGGGTTCTAAGCCTATAAGAGAATAAAATCAAATATAATTGCTTATGGTTTTCAGGCTCCAAGTCTTCTATGAAATTCCAAAAAGGAACATCCTCTTGAGGGAGGATATTACTTTTTGGAGCCCCATTTGTAAGTATATAAACAATCATTTTTAATTCTTTTACAGGCTCAAGACACTTTACAAACTCGATATATATACAAAAATCTAGGAAATTAAACTTTTCATTTTTCTTTATAAGTACATCAGTCCCTAAGAACATTATACTTTACAGAAAAGTAAAAGCATGTAAATAAAAGCAGTTATGTAATTATGTATGCGATGAGTGCGTTGTGAACAGTTATAAATGCAAGAAAATAAAGACAGAAAAGTAAAGTACACAGCCCTCACTTATTCACTCCTCACTCTGGTGCAATAATAGAAAATAAATATGCAGGCTATGATTTGTAGAAAAGTAAGTAGACAAACATAGGTGCCCTCTAGGCAAGACACCCGTAATCAAACCATAACAAATCGCTGGCCTAGCTTAGGCTAAAGTTTGTTGTCCTAGCAAGCATCTAAATGTGTGAAAAATGTCATGTGGCTTGGATAGGTCCTATAGGAATTTTTGTTTGGATTGCATGTATTATTAAAGTTTATTATTAAAGGCTAAAAGGAAATTTAATTAAAGTTTAAGTGATATATATTTGAATTTTAAGTTATTCCAATTTTAGATATTAAAGTTATTTGATTTAGTTTTAAAGAACTTATAGATTGATAACCCCCGAAGTGTAGGGAGTTATCAATTTATAAGTCCTAAGACTTTCAAAATGCATACACATCTTATAAAGAAGACAAGTGTACATTTGAGACTCCCCAAAATTTTATTAGAGAAAGAGAAAAGGGACCTTATAATCCAATACCACGTACCCTCTCGAAGGAATCTAATACGTCGTATAAAGTCGGTGCATTATTAATTTGTTTGAAAATACCTTAATCCAAATGTGTTAGTGCCTTCTTGAAAGGAGTTGTGCACAACACATAAGGGATTCTTTTGTTATTTAAGTATTTAAAGGCCCCTTTAAATCAAAATGCCTAAAGCCCTCCAAAAGAAATCAAGCTTTAGGCATAAAGGGCTTAATCCATTTGATTTAAATTAATAATCAAATTTAATTGGTTAAAATAAATTATAACCAATCAAATTATCAAATTAATTTAATTCAAATGAATTTGAATTTAATTTAAATGTTTATGGATTTTATTGTAATACTTAGAATTTTTTAATCATTTATTGAATTCTTAACAAATTTAATTAGGAATAAATGGTTTATTAATGAATTTAAATTAGAAAAGGTTCAAAAATTTTATTAAATTATATAGATTAATCTCTGAATTTTATTT
>NW_021446513.1:0-205 GCF_001605985.2 Dendrobium catenatum
ACCTACATTTCTTTTCTGAATGGCATCTACGCTCATATATATGTTTCTCTGTTATCTTTTCTCGTGAGGTACACTGGAGCTTAATGATCGGAAACTAAACGAGGCCGCTGGTTTATAAGCTTTTAAGTGGCAGCGCCACATACAGTCAGGTATAATCTCTGCAATTTATAAAGTAGATTTTTTTAATTATATATCGAAACTGCTA
>NW_021446514.1:0-274 GCF_001605985.2 Dendrobium catenatum
TGAATTATTTTAAAATTTCTAAGTTTCTTCTACCCCTCTGTTAATTCTGGAAATAAGTGTTCCAACTAGATCCATTCCCAATTCAAATTCTAGTTTCATCTCTTTTAACATCACTCTTAAAAAATTTTTAAACAAATTTTTGCAGTTATTTTAATCGAGAGTAATTGTAAGAGACTCTGGTTTCATATGAAGTAATTAACTACAAGGGATTTACAACTCACATCAATTTTTCAAAAATCAATTAATATTTCTTTTACAAAATCAAACTTATAAT
>NW_021446515.1:0-303 GCF_001605985.2 Dendrobium catenatum
AAAAGATTCACCTTCACGGAGAGACGTCGTAGAAATCACACGTACCTTCCAACAATTGTTCCGTCCAAGGCTAGATGAATTCGTCTCGAAGAAGCGTCGAGATATGCAAGGTTAAACTCAAGTTCCGGATTGATCTTCCATCTCCAATCAAAGTGGGAGCTACACCTTGAGAGGAGGGTGAAGAGAGAAAGAGAGAGGGGCGGTGGGGAGAGAATGGCCGGCGGGTGTGAGGGAGAGGGAGGCGGCTAGGGTTAGGGGTGGCTAGCTTAGGTGGAATAGAAATTATTTTAACTCATAAATCTG
>NW_021446516.1:0-346 GCF_001605985.2 Dendrobium catenatum
CTCAGAACGCCGATCAAATCCCATATGTGGACACTCAGCAATCCGATGTCCTGGCTGACCACATCAGAAGCACAGACCAGCCATCCTATAACACTGGCCAAAGTGTCGGCGTCCACAATTCTGGCACACAGGTGCCATACTCACAGATCCAGAACTCGTCGTACTGGTAGCAGTACCAGACGACCCTCCGCTCCTCCTGGAATCAACAGATCCAGAACCAGCTACAAATCTCCTCTTCCCAGAAGAACCACTGCCAGAAGTCTCGCCTCCAAATCTCTTCCTACTCGCAGTCCACCGCTGCTGAGTAGTTGTCAGGTCATTCTCTATCAAACGAGCTCGCTCCACA
>NW_021446517.1:0-267 GCF_001605985.2 Dendrobium catenatum
CAATAAAATGTCTGCCCAAGAAGTAAGGTCTCCACTTTTGGATGGCCAGTACAATAGCCATCATCTCTCTCTCGTAAACAGACTTCAGCTTAACTCGGGACGACAGTACCTGACTGAAGTAAGCGATGGGCTTGTGGTTCTGCATCAACACTGCTCGCAATCCATAACCTGAAGCATATGTCTCCACCACAAACACCTGGTTGAAATCCGGCAGAGCCAGCACTGGTACTATCGTCATGGCCTTCTTCAGCTTCTCAAAAGCCTCTG
>NW_021446518.1:0-1276 GCF_001605985.2 Dendrobium catenatum
TTCCGCTGCATTTGATAAATAGTAGCTCTGTGGTTGTTTGTCTGTTGAGTTGAGTAATTTGGAAGATTCAGTTCAGGAACCAATTCCAAAGCCAGATCCTGGAATAAAAGGTTTGGTCGCGGTCCGGCTCGGGCGGGATCCGTCCCCGTCGGGTCGGGTCGTGACAGCAACTTTGTTGTCCGGTGAGATAGCCATCAAATCCATGGGCTGCAAAGAGTTTGTAAATATGCAAGCTCCATATGGCATAGTTTTCATTGTTCAGTTGTAGATTGACGATGTACTTCAGATTAGACATAAGAAATTTCAAGGGTTCCGAAATAGTGAAATCTGCTATTAATGTAGACGGAGAAGAGGCTGTAAGGAGAGCAGAGGAAGAGTTTCGATCGGCCATTGAAGAGAGAAAAAGCAATGAGGCTCAGTTCTCTGATACCATAAAGAATAACTGCAAAGTGGTGAAGCTAGCAGGAAGAAGAAGAAAACAGAGGAAGTAGAATTTACTGTAGCATATTCATTTCATAGCAGCTGACATTTTACAGGAGAAGAAATGTATATATAGAAGAGAAAACATGTGCTTGAGAGAAGAGATAGCAGCAACCGTTGGTGCCAGACAGTGAGTGATGACAAACGGCTGGAGCAGTTGGTCACCTAACGGTTGGTTCGCTTGTGTCATGTGCCCTAACAATTAAATGCATTAGATTGTACAACGAAACATGTAGTAGCCAATAATCTTGCATGAAAATTCCTTATAAATTCTTGACTTAACGAGCAATGTTTGGCTTGAAGCGAGATTGGATTGAATTACTATTGAGTGGCTCTTGAGTGGTGATCTGATCAACTTGAGACCGGATCATTCACAACTCTAGTGAATATTATGGCATTCTTTAATAAGTGTTTTAAGTTGCTTGTAGATAGAAAACATGTTTAGGAAAATAATGTTTGTATTTTGACTTATTTTCTGTTTGAAAATAAAATTGGTACATTTGAGAGAATTTTGCAAGGTTCTATGGATCTTAAAATCACATTGATTTCTACCTGCATAGAATCAAATGATGGATCTAGTACATTTTATTGTTTTTGAATGAGCCCTATTGAAAGTTTATGGATGCATGAGATTGTATAATGAGATTAGTAGGCGTCGACAATCTCACGATAAAATTCCTTTTTTGAATTCTCGTCTGCTACCCCACTTTCCGAGACATTTGATTTTGGGGCAGTTATCAAATGTCGGTTTCTTTTGCTTCTGGCATGTCTTTAATGTTAGGATTGTATATTTTTC
>NW_021446519.1:0-242 GCF_001605985.2 Dendrobium catenatum
AAATAAATTCATTTATATATCATATACATAAATTTTAAATTCAAAACCTTTTAATTTATAGTAAAAAATTTCAGCCAAGATGAGCTGCTTAAATCTCTTTTTTTTTAGAACATTTAGGTCAATTAAGTCAAATTCATACACATCGTATATACAAGACTATAATTCAAAATCTCTTAATTGATAGTCAACCGATCAGAGGATCAGGTGAGCTGTGCTAAATCTCTTTTTTCAAACAAACCTTA
>NW_021446520.1:0-402 GCF_001605985.2 Dendrobium catenatum
GGGTCGAATCGATGCGAAAATATTCGTCAACAAAAGGGCTACTATATATCGCACTTTTTTTGCAATGTGTGAATTAGGAAGACGAGGTGGATCTAGTTGCAACCATAATCATTGTTCTGCTAATTGATCATTTGTAGTTGTTTCAAATAAGCACTTTCCAAGTCTATATAAGTTATTTTCATTCATTGTTTATTCACATTATCTTAGAGCACAGTATGATAGTTCTAATCCTAACCAAAGCAAAACATGGTTAGTTGGTCAGAGTCAGCACACTATGCAACTTCCCGGCCAAGTCACAATGGACTTTCCCTTTAATGACCATTTTCTTTTTGGCATATGTTGCAGCTTGTTTGTGCCGGTAAGGAGTCTAGCATTATACATTCCCAGCAGGGCCTTCCAGTT
>NW_021446521.1:0-294 GCF_001605985.2 Dendrobium catenatum
GTTGGCGGGATAAAGGAGAAGAATTGGGCCTGAATGTGTTGACTCAGCTTTATTTAGGAAGAATTTATGAATTTTTTTAATCATATTTTAGTAATATGATATTATGTTATTTAAATTTGTCATAAACTGTACTTTTTTAGGGAGAATTAGATATATAATATTTAATTTTTTGATTTATAATGTTAATATATGTGTCAATTGTCATTTTTAAAAATATATATTAATTCATGTGTGTTTTCGTATTCACAATGAAATATGATAAATATAAGAGATTTTATTGTGAATTTTAATATT
>NW_021446522.1:0-281 GCF_001605985.2 Dendrobium catenatum
AGAATTTCTACGTCAAAAATATGAGCAAAAGGAATGCAGATTGACTAAGGCTTCGTTTGGGACAACAGCTTTCTTCTTGCTGTTTAAAACAGCTACATTTATGAATTTGAAATTTTTGTACTAGAAAGCGGTTTTATAAAGCAATATGAAAGTTGTCCCAAATGAAGCCTAAGAGCAATGAAAAAATGCAACTGAAATATTGAGAAAACCTTGTATTTTTTGCAGATCATGCTATCATTTGGCTGAAGCGTTCCGCTGCAATGGAGGAAGCCAGCTGCTTG
>NW_021446523.1:0-321 GCF_001605985.2 Dendrobium catenatum
ATGAATTCAACTAAGTAATTTATCAAATATCATACAAATGGCAATTTTCTCCTCAGACATGCCACTTATAATTCATCCCTTTTAGCTACAACTGTAACAATTGATAAAATTAAAGATAGCTTTATGAGCAACAACAACAAAGGATAAACACTGCTCTTCTTGGTCTGTACCAATTTTGGTAAAACTCCACAATCCTTAAGTTTCAAAGATCCATCACAAGGCTTCAAGTCAACAATAAAATTCTCTCATTCTCAAATATAATAGGCTCTATATTTGAGAAGTCGAAAGGACAAAGCTGAGTAATACGAACCAAATTAAACT
>NW_021446524.1:0-266 GCF_001605985.2 Dendrobium catenatum
AAGCATCGTCTTAGCTTTTGAATTTTGAAAATGTCCTTCATTATTAAATCCAAACAGTGAGCAGCACAAGGAGTCCAATAAATGTGAGGATATTTGTCCATCAATAATTTTTCTGTTATGTCATTATAATTTAAGTTATAATATATACAAATTTTTCATGAAATAATATAACTTTAGAATAAAAGTTGTGACAAACTTGCAAGAACATTTTCGGATGCATTATCAGTGACCACTTGGATCACATTATATGGTCCAATAATCTCGAT
>NW_021446525.1:0-229 GCF_001605985.2 Dendrobium catenatum
TTCAATTACTTTCCTAAAATAGAGTAGCTAAATTAGGGAGGAACTTGAATGCAATTTCAAAGATATTTGAATTTCAAAATCATCCCAATTCAATCCTCGGTCCGGTTAGGAAATTCAAGGGTGAAGGGGAATGGTTGAGGCCGGCGGGTTGGGGCCTTGGCTGGCGGCCAAAATGAGGACGGGTGGTGGTGATCGAGGTTATGAGGAATGTTAATGGAGCTTGTTGTGT
>NW_021446526.1:0-308 GCF_001605985.2 Dendrobium catenatum
TATGCGGAGAACAATGGGTAAACCATATATGTTGGCGTTGACCTTCCTAACTCTAGGAAGATACAACCTTAAGGTCAACCAACGAAATCACTAAGAAAATGTAATCAACTAATGAGAACCAAATCAAGAAGTCAATTATCCGTCCAACCAAAGTAGGAGGATAAGAAAAGGAAAATCTCAAAGAACCAAGTAGAATTCAACGATCACCTGCGACCAAGATCTAAGATGATGCGAAAAGAAGGGAATTAATCGGAAATCAAAGGAAATATCGAAGAGAAATAATCAAAGGAAAGCAATAATAATCAAAA
>NW_021446527.1:0-280 GCF_001605985.2 Dendrobium catenatum
AGAAGTATGAAGTTTGAAGACATTTGGGCAAGTTACCTAGGTTCTTTCACTGTTGTTAAAAAATTCTGGAACTCGAAGGTTCAGGGAAATCCACCTCAAATTCTTAATAATAAACTGAAGAAAACTCTCAGGTCTTTGTTCCTTTGGAGTAGATAAAGACATAAAAGTCTTTCCCAGCTGAAAGAAAAGTTAAAAAAGGAAATTCTGGAGATCCAAACTAGAGAAGCTGAGGGTGAAAATCTATCTGCAGAGGATATTTGGGTTCTCAAATGCAAAATCA
>NW_021446528.1:0-1034 GCF_001605985.2 Dendrobium catenatum
GTCCGATGGCAAATCGGGAGAAAAACGAGGTCAACAAACTCCACCCCAACAAGTGCGGTGAACAATGGGTGAGCCGTACGTGTTGGCGTTGACCTCCTTATCTCTAGGAAGGTACAATCCAACAACCACGAACGAGACTCACCAGGAAGATGCAACTCTACAATCAACTAAAGAAACTCGCAAGGAAAATGCAATCCTACGACCAAAATAGAAAGACTCGCTAGGAAGATGCAATCCTACGATCGACTAAGAAGACTCGTTAGAAAGATGCAATCCTACGATCGACTAAGAAGACTCGCTAGGAAGATGCAATCCTACGAACAACTAATGAGAATTGAGAAACATACAATCATACAACAAGCATGCAATAAGTGTCCCACCATGCTATGATCACACAATCACACAATGCTCATGCAAATATATAATAATGTGATGATTATTCATTCGTACAACCATTATCAAATCACTCAATAGTCATACATTTACATAACATCATACAATCAAGCAATTATCATGCATTAATGTTATGATCACTTAATCACATAGTAATAGATAAACCATATCATACTCATGCTACCACATAATAGCCACACAACCATGCGATAAATATACGATACACATCTAATCATAACAAACCACATAATAATATGCAAATGATGGTGTAATAGTCGTCAACAATCATATGACTATGCAATGATCATGCACCTACATAGTAATCAAGTCATAAGCACATAATGTAAGAGCCAAGAAGCTCAATAGCACATAATCAAATCATGCAATAGTGATGCGATCATTCAATAGCACAAAATCAAGTCATAAACACATAACCATATAATGCTCACATGATCACATAACAATTGTTCAGTTATATAGTGATTACCAAACAACCATGAAATAATCATATAGCAATCATATAGTCATACAATGATTCCCATGATCATGCAATAGTCACTCAACTATATGCTCACATAATCATACAACAGTCCTCAAATCATGTAGATGATCATACGGTTATACAACAACCATTCATTCAT
>NW_021446529.1:0-329 GCF_001605985.2 Dendrobium catenatum
TTTACAAACATGACTGTATATGCGGTGATCAGTTTTATACATAATGAAGATAAATATAACCTTAATAAATGAGCTTGAATAAAATCTTTAGACTTGGTCAAGGAACTGCTAAGGAATGGAACTTAGAGTTGGGGAGTTTTATACCTGTAGCTGGGTAGTTTGTTGTAGCAAAAAAAGAAAAAAAAAAGAAAATCACCCACTAGCCTATGAGATAAGCGACCGATGGTCTGCCGGTCTGGAAGGTGGCAGTGAGTAGCTCGGGTCGAGACCGGCGTCGGAGAGGGGATCGGCGTCGAGTAGAAGAGCTTGGTCGGAGGTGCCTTGGCTGG
>NW_021446530.1:0-481 GCF_001605985.2 Dendrobium catenatum
GTTGATTGATTTATGATTAACTATAGGCACTATTCCATTTTGTTGTGACAATACTAGTGCTATTTGCATTTTCAAAAATCCTATTCAACATTCTAGAACCAAACACATTGACATAAGGTATCATTTCATAAGGGATTATGTATCAAAGGGAGAAATTGAACTTACTCATGTTTCAACTGAAAATCAACTTGTAGACATTTTTACAAAACCTTTAGCCTTTGATATCTTCATTACATTAAAAACAAGGCTTGGTGTAATTGATTTGAATGCTTAAATAAAATTTTTTTTGCAACATTGATATTTATGTTTTCGTAGTTTATTTTGTTTTATTTTTGTGATATTTGACTATTTTTGAGTGATGTCATTTTAGAGTCAGTGGATTTGTTATTGTTTTCTATGATTTGTATGTTTAGTTTGTTCTTTTTTGTATTTGTGTTTGTATTAGTGTTTGTTTGTGTTAAGTTTTAAAAGTTCAGTGTAT
>NW_021446531.1:0-318 GCF_001605985.2 Dendrobium catenatum
AGGCAAGAGTGCAACTGGAAATAACATTCTTGGAAGCAAAGCCTTTGAAACTAAGCTTGATCGTTTGAGAGTACCTTGTTGTTGTGATATAGAAAGAATTATCCAAAAGGATGGCCGTATTATTAATGTTATAGACACTCCAGGTAATGCTCATCACTTTATTAATCTTTGAATATTCATTATATTCAAACAATGCATATACATTTTTAAATATTTGATTTTAGAATATTATATGTTTTTGTATCATAACTTGAATACATAAATTGTTTGGTTTTATTTACCATGTCGAAATATGCTTTCATGTTCTTTGAAATTGGT
>NW_021446532.1:0-233 GCF_001605985.2 Dendrobium catenatum
GCGCTGCGCTCATCCGGGTTGTTTCTTGATTTTGATTTTGGCTTTGCATGGGATCTTGTGAATCCTTTACCGGATTCATGACCATATGCATCTCACCTTATCTTATGGTTGGGAGTTTAGACTATCAATTAAAATATTTTGATTTCGAAGCATATATATATATGACGTGTGTGTTTAATTTGTCCAAAAGTCCTAAAAAAATGCCATTTTCTTTAGTATTTTTAGATAATTTT
>NW_021446533.1:0-314 GCF_001605985.2 Dendrobium catenatum
ACACAGAAAATACCTTCTGACGTTTATAAGATGCTGGAAAACTTTCCGGCGCAATACCGGCACAAAAAATGCTAGCCTAGCCCGCGTTTTTCAACCGTTTATTCCGGTATTATATGCGTCGAAAGTTTACGACGTATATATCCGACGGCAATTACCGGCGGATAAAACGACGTAGGTTCGCCGTAAATAAGCTACGGCTTGTTTCCGGTGAATAATTGGCACCGAAAAATATTTTTCTCTATATGCATAACATCCAAATTATGTCTAATCAGGTTTATTCTCCAATATGGCAACGACCAAAAAATATTTTTCTT
>NW_021446534.1:0-312 GCF_001605985.2 Dendrobium catenatum
ATGGGCTCCAAATTGGATGGTAACCTCTAGAGACATGCCTTATCACTTTGTAGGTGATAGACCCCGAATCAGAGGTCATTTGACTTTGTTTTGAAACGTTTGAAAAATCTTTGAAAAAGGTCTTTAGGACAGGGCCTTAAGACTGTGGATTTGAGTCTAGATTTCTGGATTTGGAATGGATTTTGAGTTTTAATGATTAATATTGAAGTATCCAAATCATTTACAATCATGTTGTGATTGTTAATTGATGGATAAGTTTAAATCTAGATTAAAGGTGGGATCAAAGTCTAGGTTGAAGTTTGGATTCTCAAG
>NW_021446535.1:0-213 GCF_001605985.2 Dendrobium catenatum
AGGGAATATTAAAAAAAAAAAAAAGAAAAAGACCACACATATAGTACCTACGATATATCAAAGTGATGTTGGTCCCATTTAAAATGCTTAGGTAATTGCAGGAAAGATATTCATAGTTGCAATTAATAAATGACTTATATTTAAATAGATTAAATAAAAATAAAAATGATATTAATAATTATTAAGATTAAAATAATTATTTTTTGAGTCCAT
>NW_021446536.1:0-281 GCF_001605985.2 Dendrobium catenatum
TTAATTTGAAATACCGACCCTCTACTAGTGACTGTCATCTAGGGCATCACCCTACCTCTTTTGTTGGGACAACCCGTGGACCTTATTGTGGTCAAGACCACCCACCAATTAGTAACATCCGGTTTGCTTCCCCACCCTTTAGGTCTTCACTTAACCTAAATAGACGACCCTCTACTGGGTCTTCTGTTGGACAAATCTCTTATGACTCCCCACGTGGAATAACTTCTGGCCAACTTAGTCAACATTTAGCCTCCCCAGCCTTTGACCCTACACGTGTCATT
>NW_021446537.1:0-281 GCF_001605985.2 Dendrobium catenatum
TCTACAGGGAAATGGATCTAGTAATCCTATAAATTTCTATCTTATTAGAGAAATTAAGCTTATTCTTGGCAATTTTAATTATTCTATAACGCATATTTATAGAGAAGCTATTTTTTGTGCAAATTGGCTGGCCAAATTTGACAAATATTTAGCTGATTTATTTGCATTTTTTGGGTTGGATCTTCCTCACATGTTAAGAGGTATGATTGTTTTGGATAAATTGGGCTTGTTGTATTTTAGGAGGGTTGTTCTTGGCTATAGTTATCCCAATTTTATATGTT
>NW_021446538.1:0-288 GCF_001605985.2 Dendrobium catenatum
GATAACGAGATAAGTGTTTGTCACAACCATTAGATTTATTTAAAATCACATCTAAGCTACTAAACAAAGAACTAATTAAGCAACCAAACATCTAGTATAGTATTATTAAATTAGCTATGATATTTTTAACTGATTTTTTTAAAGTAGCAAATGTTTGGTATGACTTAATGTTTAAGATATTAATCACTTAGAGTAAGATCATTCTTTATGAATTAAATTTGATAACTATTTATTGATTGCACATTAATGTGACAAAAATGCTATTTATTTGATAAAATTTTGATTATT
>NW_021446539.1:0-210 GCF_001605985.2 Dendrobium catenatum
AGTAGACGGGGAGGCAGAAAGGGAGTCAGAAGTCATATCGGAGGTGGTCCAGGATCTTCTACAGCAGCACTCCACAGTGTTTCAGATGCCCAAGGGGCTACCACCTGTCAGATCTAGAGAGCATGCTATTGTGTTGAAGGCGGGGGTAGAACCCATCAGCGTGCGACCCTACATATATCCTCATGCTCAGAAAGAAGAGATTGAAAGGCT
>NW_021446540.1:0-1116 GCF_001605985.2 Dendrobium catenatum
TCTGTGGGCTAAGTTAGGAACTTCTCTTCAGTTTAGTGGTGCTTATCTTCCTCAAACTGATAAACAAACTGAAATTGTCAATCAAAGATTTATAAAGAATTTCAGTTCTCTGATTTCTCTTATTACTGATTGTTTGAAAAAAGAAATTTATAGATGGACACTTGAAATTATTAAAACAAAAATGATTCAAACTCCCATTCTTAAATTGCCAAGTTTTGAGATCATTTTTGAGGTTGATTGCGATGCTTCACATACTGGTATTGGTGCAATGCTTAGTCAAAAAGAGAAACATGTTGCTTACCTTAGTGAAAAACTGACTAAGTCTAAGTCTAAGTATTCTACTGTGCAAGCTTTAAAATGCTGGAGATATTATCTGATTCAACGAGAATTTATTTTGAATACTGATTACAAGACTTTACGATTTTTGGGATCACAAAAAAATCTGAACAAAAGACACGCCAAATGGGTCTCTTTTTTACAAGAGTACACTTTTCATATCAAACATAAAACTGGGGTTTTGAATAAAGTTGTTGATGCTTTAAGCCGAAGATTTCATTTGTTGATAACTATTTTTCCGACTGATTTTTTGAAAGACACTTATGCAAATGATTCTGATTTTGAAAATATTTGGAATGCTTGTTATGCTTCTAGAACTGATCCTTCTGCTCGATTTGTTATACATCAAGGTTTTTTGTTCAAGGGAACTAGACTTTGCATATCAAAAAGTTCTTTAAGAAAACAACTTGTGAAAGAATTGCATAGTGGAGGTTTGGGAGGACATTTTGGGCAAGGAAAAACAATTGCTTTAGTTGAAGAAAAGTATTTCTGGCCCCGCATGAAAAAAGACATTGCTAAATTAGTAAAACAATGCAAGGTTTTTGAAAAAACTAAGAAGGTTATTGCTAAATATAAGACTGAGGCTGATAAACATCGAAGAGAAGCAAATTTCAATAAAGGTGACTTAGTGATGGCTTACTTTTGTCGCCAAAGGTTTCCTGTTGGCACTTTTAAAAAGTTAAGTAGAAAGAAATTTGGTCCATTTCGTGTGATTAAAAAATTAAGTGCTAATGCCTATTTGATAGATTTACCAGATACTGTTGGCACTTCACCTGTTTT
>NW_021446541.1:0-330 GCF_001605985.2 Dendrobium catenatum
TGGTCCTGTCCGTGAGGTGCTAGGTGGATCTGGTTTATCCAAAGATCGTTCGATAATTCCTCTTGCCATTTCTTTAATAATACCAAGCAGCAACAAATTTGATATTCTTAGTGAAGTTGAAGAGGAGAATTTCGGCAAGATCAATTCAGATGTTTTTTCTTCAGATAATCTTGACATTGAAGAAGGAGAATTGGATGGGAATGAAGAATTGGGGTGTACTGGGGAAATGGAGGTTCAAAAGGGTTTAGCTGGAAGTTCTCTTGACAGTGGAACCATAGGAGAGGGCTTTGCTCGGAAAGCAAAACCAAAACTTCAAAAAGAATTGAGGTC
>NW_021446542.1:0-241 GCF_001605985.2 Dendrobium catenatum
CTTGCGGGGAAATAACTGCCTTTCTTGCAAAATATTTAAAAAAAAAAATCATTTTTTTCAAAATACCCATACACGCTTTTTTTAGCGTGGTGGGGGATCGAAAATCACACGGCCGCGGTGTCCTTGAAAGAGGGCACCTATCAGACACGCTTTTCTTAGCTTGGTGGGAAAGGCCCAGTTTTCCGTAGTTTCCCCCTAAACAGGGGAGACGCCGGAAGGCTGCCGAAATTTCGGGTGAAAT
>NW_021446543.1:0-252 GCF_001605985.2 Dendrobium catenatum
ACTTAGTAGCTTATATTTTTATATATCAATAGTATACTTTCCTTCTTCTTAAGTTAAAACTATCTTCATCCATTAATTACCTCGCCCATTTCTTTATTGTGTAGGTGTGGTCAACATCTAAATAATAATAATAAATGAGGTCTTTAAAAATCCTACTAGTTGGTAGTGTCGTTGAGTGTTTTTAGAACCAATTATTCAAAGTTTTTATGAGTTTTAGAGATTTTAAAACCTCTGATTTTCATAAATCAGATT
>NW_021446544.1:0-210 GCF_001605985.2 Dendrobium catenatum
TTAATCAAGCCAACTTGAAAGTAGAGGTATTAAATTTGACTTATGTTAAAAAAAAGGTAGAAATAGATCTAAAAAGTCTTGGTTAGAAAATATTAAAAATAATCTTAATCTTTATTAGATTAAACGAGAATTTGACTTTTAACAAGAAAGGATTCATGTAGCCGACCCCACGTAGTTGGGACAAAGGCTTGATGTTGTTGTTGTTGTTAT
>NW_021446545.1:0-315 GCF_001605985.2 Dendrobium catenatum
TAAACTACTACATAAAAAAGACTCAAAATAAAACTCCTGATCGTGGCCGTCGATCTCCGGCATCTCTGATGGTACACGTGTCGAAATCGTTGACGATGTCCTCATCATAGAATTTTTTTTGAACTGGTTATGTATTTAGCTTGGGTGTTGTTTTGGACTGGCTTTTGGCCTTCCATTTCCTGTTTTTAATTAAGATATTTAATGTGTTTTTTGTGGCTGTTTGGCTGCCCTCTTTTTCCTATAAATATAAGGTGTTTTGTATGTTTTAGGGGGTTGAGATAATGTTATTTTTGGGAGCCTGAACCTGCGGGTTTC
>NW_021446546.1:0-369 GCF_001605985.2 Dendrobium catenatum
GTGGGCCGACGGACTTTCCTTTAAACCATTGATCATTAATATAACGATTGGGAGTTATAAGGAGTTTATAGAAATGCCGACGGGCGAAAAACGTGACGACTCTTATTGATAGAACCAATGTACGGATCTACAACAGCAATATGGATTCTACAACAGCAACATGACCAGTTGATTATACTTGTCCAGTATATAGTATTGAATTGCATGTTTACTGTATTGCTTATGGATTCATTATTTTATAGATTTCTGCTTTATCGACTTTGATCGGATTTACTAGTTCGTACGATTTCATTAATTTTACTGATTGATAGCATCGACATTGAGCATTGATAAAGAAATGGATGGATATAGATATTGCATTGATAGCAT
>NW_021446547.1:0-2713 GCF_001605985.2 Dendrobium catenatum
ATAAACTTTGTAAATTAATTAAAATAAAATACTAAAATCTGCCGGAAATTAAATCCGTCAGAAAAGCCGTCGGAAAAATCTGTTGGAAATCCGAATGAAATTCCAACAAAAAATATTCCATTAGAAAAATCCGTCGGTAATGACGATTTTTCTGTAGTGACATAATATTTTATTAATATAATTTTTTCCCCCACAAATATATAACAAAAGATGTTATTAATATATCCTCTATGTTATTAACATCTTATGTAATATATTTCAAAGAAAGAAAGAAAAAGAATCAAATATATTTTACAAGATGTTATTAATATAATTTTTTTCCTAATACGAAAACTTCATGCGCATGAAACCCTAAATCATGAGACAAATCTTCATTGCGCTCGTCGCTTGCGTCCTCAGTTATGAGATATGCCAAAAATTAGGTCAAAACCCTCAGCATTAATGGATACTATACGTGAAGGCCTCACATAACTTAAAAAAGCGCAATTAATGGATAATGCCTATTTTGTCATGAAGACAAGAGGAACCAAAGCTCTCAATACACATCTCTGCAATTTGTATCATTTACAGAATTAGTAATAGTATTTTCTGTAATTCTAGCTGTAGGTTGTACCCATTCATCAACCAACACTTTATGAACAAGTTTTTTATTATGTTTGGGTTTTATTTTTGCAGAGAATTCTCAGTTTTTCTAAGTTTAGTCTTCTTTGGATTTTATGCTATCAATTTCATATGTTGCAGGCTCCTCAACAATTCATACAAGATCGAGGCTTCGTTTGGGACGGCTTTCTAACTTCTTTTTAAAGCAGCTTTTTAATAAAAAATTATAAAAAAGTTGTTCCAAACAAAATCAGAATTGGAATAAGATTCACACAATTGATTGTTGGAAAGGTCCTCTATCCGTATCATCTCTCTGATTAACTGAACATTATTGTAAGGGTTGTTGTGGTTGGAGCTATTTTTCTCCTTCTTGAGATACTGATGTAGGACTATATGCTTCAAAATGATGACAAAAGAATTTGCATGATTTCTTGATAAGAGCAATTAAGATTAGAACTATTAGCAAATTAAAACGATCAAATAAAACATAGGAGCAGTCACTTCTGTTTAGGCTAAGTCACATGCCAAGCACTTGGAGAATCAAAAAAACTTAGAAATTCAATAACATAAATAGCTTTCAGCAAAATCTCTATTCTAACAATTAGATTAAAAGCATCGAAAGTGTATTTAATCATATGTTTACTAAGCTTTGGTAATGACAAAGTGAAATCCTACGTTTACTAAGCTTTGGTAATGGTGAAGCGAAATCCTACGTTTACTAAGCTTAGACAAAGGTGAAGCTTGGCTCCTTGTGAATCATCATCACCTATAAGATTAGAGGATTATAAAAGTAATTGAAAAGGGGAAGAAGTTCACTGAGGTCCAAGTCCGGAAACAAGTCCATTAATCAACTCTCCGCGGTTGAGACTCCTGGACAGTGAAATTCTTCGGCTAGAGCAGTTAGACTGGGGTTGGGAACGCTCAGGATAGCATGAAGTCAATTCTAGATATGCAGGACAACAGTTTATTGTGTATAAACTTCAGGACAACAGGTAGAATCTGTTTGGAATGTATAAACCTGTTATGGATAGCAACCTATATTGCTCAGAAAAGCCTTGGGCAGTTTCTTTATGATGCTGGAAAACATTGAATAGCAACGCTTGTGATCCTCAAGAGGTGCAGGACAACAAGATGCTCTTGCTGGAATGAGGGAAAACTAGCATGAATTTTAGGAAAAAGGAAGGCAACATGGGGAGAACTTGGGGAAGGACGGCTAGGGCTGGGAGTGTCACTACAAGAAAACTCGTTATTACCGGCAGACCGAATCCGCAGGTAAACCATAAAATACGACGGAAACCATTGATTTCTGGCGCATTTCCGTCGGAATTTCATACGTTGGTTTGGAGCGCGTCGAAAAATGTCTTCCGACGTATATTAGATGCCGAAAATATTTTTGGCACACGTTCCGATGCATTACTGACGCAAAATGTGTTAGAAAACATCGTCTTTTTTCCAGATTATTCCGGCGTTATATACGCGGGAATTTACGACTCATCTATTCGCCGGAAATGCAGGCGAATAACACGCCGTAACAAAAGGTATGACTTCTTTCTGGCGCCTTTCGACGCTGAAAATGCCGGCGGATAAAACCCTGTAAGCTGCATCGTAACTAAAAGCTACGACTTGTTTCCAACACCATTTCCGCTGGAGTTTCTAATGAATACGTTTTACTTCGCCTTGTTCATCGGTTCCAAGTCGTTGAGTTTAAAATAGTCGACGTCTTATCCGCCGGTAACTGCGTCAGACCTAATCAGATATAAAGTCAGTCGGTAATAATGAAATGCTGCTAATTTCTGACGTTATCACCGGCGCATAGGACGTCAGGAAGTTTCCATCGCCGGATGTGCTAGAAAGAACGCCATTATTATTCCTTCGCATGATGCGCCGATATAAAGGCCGTATTTAGCGATGCAAAAAATTCTGCGGGAACATCCGACGGTATTCGCGTGTTTTCCTGTAGTGAGAGTTGGAGATGGCTGGATTTGAGAGTCTAGGGAGTAGTTTAATTAAGTAGGAAGGGAAAGTGGGGAGGCGGCAGCCTTGTTTATGATTAGATGGGGAATTTATGATCCCTTTCCAAACTTGGGATGTTAACTAAGGAAAGGGCTTATAT
>NW_021446548.1:0-274 GCF_001605985.2 Dendrobium catenatum
TACACAAATCTTATTTCAAATTGCATCTATTTTTGGGACACCTTTATAAATGAATCAAGCCACTATTGCTATCTCTAGACCCTCTGTGGCTCGTGTTCTTCTGGAACTTAATGTTTTTAAGAAACATCAGAATGAAGTTTGGATAGGTTATGAGCTAAATGGATATTTCCAAAAAGTGGAATTTAAAAATCTTCCTATTTTTTTTCTCTCACTGTAAAATGCATGGTCATGGTGTTCATGAATTTTTTATGTTGC
Organism: Dendrobium catenatum; assembly: GCF_001605985.2. NCBI lineage: Eukaryota > Viridiplantae > Streptophyta > Magnoliopsida > Asparagales > Orchidaceae > Dendrobium > Dendrobium catenatum. The sequence continues at coordinate 256 of NW_021446548.1, forward strand.
ATCCTCAACTTTGTAAAGA
>NW_021446549.1:0-313 GCF_001605985.2 Dendrobium catenatum
AATTCAAATAAATTTGAATTTGAATAATTAATAGAGTAACCTAAAATATGCAAACCAATTTAGGAAAGTCTTGATGGTACGTGGAGATGGGGAGGAGGAAGAGGTTGACCGGCGGCTAGAGCATTGGAGCCGGCGGCATTGAGGGTTCGGGTAGGGTGGTGTGGCCGTGAGGTTGAGAGGGGAGGAGGAAGAAAGACGATGGCTAGGAACAAAAGAGGGAACCAAACAAAAAAAAAAAGAAAGATTGAAGATAAAACAAAAGAGAGAAAATTAATGCCGCGAGCCTTGGACTCTTCCGAAGACTGACGGGTGA
>NW_021446550.1:0-2902 GCF_001605985.2 Dendrobium catenatum
GAAGAGGTCGAGAGAATCCACCAAGGATGTGAGACCTATCTAAGGTTGTATGTCGGAGCCTTTGCTCGACGACGTTAACCTGTGTGGAAAAGGCCAAATTGGATCCCCCTGGGATCGATTTTACCTTGATTGGGAGGAGGCGAATGCCGCGTGTATCCCGAATCAAAGGTGAAGAATGGTATATTTTTAGACCGTTACTGCCTTTTTGAGGTCGAGGTTAAGACCTTACTCGAGGAGTAAAAGTCCAACAATGGACTGTATAAAGCTTGTAATTGATTTGAAGTATCCTTGCATTTGCTCGGATATTCCTGAAATATCAACTTGGTGTTGAAGGTATTGGAGGATCTATATGACCATGGTTTGAGTCAAAGTTGCCCCGGCCCCCAGTCCGCATCTGCTTCTTATGATATTGATGCTATGAGTGATCTTTTGCGATTGGAGCAAAAGTTGCCCCCCAATCGGGAACCACGTTCCCACAAACGGCGCCAAACTGTTGCGTCCAGGAGTATTCACGGCGGTAGAGAAATATAAAGTTTATCGTCTTAGCATTATATGAAAATCCGGCACACAATCAGATAAGTAGAGAGGGTCTATCATTTATGAGACACCAAGATTTTTACGTGGAAAACCCCTGAAAAGGAGGAAAAACCACGGGGCCTAGCCCAGTTTGAATGAATCCACTAGTATTACAGTCGATTACAAATGAGGCCCTTCCTTGGTGGAAGGTCTTAGCTTGATGTACATCTTATGGAGTAAACTACATGATGTAAATACAAAGAATCACTATTGATATGTTTGTTTGGTCGGGAGGACCATAGTCGGCGGGTGACGGAGGTCGGAAGGCTTGTAGTCGGTGAGCGACGTAAGTCAGTAGGACCGTAGTCGGCTGGCAACGAAGGTCGGAAGGACTGTAGTCGGTGGGCGACGTAAGTCAGAAGGACCATAGTCGGTTGGCGACGAAGGTCGGAAGGACTGTATTCGGTGGGCGACATAAATCAGGAGGACCGTAGTCGGCTGGCGACGGAGGTCAGAAGAACTTTTGTCTGACGACGAAGATTTGAAGGACGACGTCAGGTAGAAGTCCAATAATGGAAGGAACTCCATCTTCACGTAGACGTCCAGCGTAGTCCGATAACCGATAGAAGTCTGGCGTCGGGTGGTAACTTGGCGAAGAGTAAATGTGCGATGGCGGGTAGAAATACGACGTCTGTTGGTGGCAGAGGAGAACTCCGGCCTCACTTGGGCGGAGTTTCAGCGTCATGAGGGAACTCTGTCATTAATTGAGAAGAATTCCTACATCCCATGGAAGTTGGGAAGAATTCTGGCGTTTTCTCAAATATCCGGCAGAGTTCCGGCGTCTTCAGGCGGTAGGAAGAGCTCCGGCGGTGGTCGAGGAGGTGAGGATTCTCCTTTTCCCCTTTCTCCTCTTCTTCTTCTCTCTCTTCACTTGAGTCCCTTTGGTGTAGAACGAGGGCTCTATTTATAGTTTTTCTGGAGTGGCATAACCCGTAAATAGGCGTGAGATCAGGGGCGAATTGGGAGTGTTTTGAATGGACGGCCGATATTGAATCCTTTGATCATGCACCATTCGTTGGGCATTTGAAGGCCTTAATGATGTCGGAATTCGGCGATCTTGGGCTCGTTGGATTCTTCTCATCGAGCCGATCGATTCGAGTATAAGCTCGTCAAAATCGGATACCGTTTGGTAACTCAAATTGCGGTTTGAACCTTCCAACAGCTCATTGAGCCCTTGATTCGGACTCATTTGGGCTCGGATTGGGTTGATCTTGGTGTCGTTGGGTTCGTATTTCCGAGACGCTCAGTTTGACTGTAAGTTCGCTGAAATCGGAGTTCGGGTGTTCCCTAAATTAATTTTTGAAGTTTCCAACTTATCTTTGCCTCGAGATTCGTGCCCGATTAAGATAGTTTTATAATGACGTATCACTAATATATTTTAAGTATTTTATATATTAATAATTTTTAAACGAGCTGACTTGCGAGCGGCAAGTCGAGTCTAAGCTGGCTTAGGCTTGACTCATTAGGTCATTGAGCTTGGCTCATGAGCCTTTAATCAAGAGAGAGGTAGATACATACCTAAAAAGATTTAGCTAGAAAATATTAAAAATAATCTCTTTTTTTTATTAGATTTAAATGAGATCATGTCTTTTAACCGAACATAATGTAAAAGGTTGGTTTGCTTGTTCTTACTCTTATTTTCTTTTATTAGAACTGAAAGAATGGCTCATCCTTATAGTCTTTGCTACCTTCGTTTTTGCTTCTGAACCTCTGCTTAAATTTGGTTGCTTTTGTTAGTCTTGTTAGGCAATAGACAGTGTTCGAAGTTTGTTTTTGAGTCTAGAGATGTACGAAGTGCTTGAGTATGTTCTTGAATGTGGTTGTTGAACTCTACTACATTCTTTTACTTTCTAATATAATTTATAAGGCTGATAATGTTGCAAGGCTTCAATAAAGCATTCCAAGTCAAGTACAAAAAATATCAAAATTGTTGCGGGCTAGGATATTTGTGGCGATAAAGTGTGAAAAACTTCACGTCTTAGCGTTGTACGAGTATCCATCTCACAAATAGAGAGAATAAAAATATCTAAATTTTAACGTGAAGGGAAAAATCACGAGGCTACGTCTAGTTTAAATGAATCTGCTAGTGTTTGAATATGTTACTAATGATTGATTTGCCATTGAATTTGAGGATAATCATATTACAATATGTAACTGTTAGGTTGAAATCTAGCGATGAACAGGGATCGGACGGAAGTCCGAAGACGATCAGTGGTTGGGTGTAAATTCGATATCAATATGTGGACGGAAAAAAGTGTCGCCGGGCGACAGCCGATGGCTGGGAAGAAGTCCGACGACAATTGGTGGCCGGGAAGGGGTCTGGCGA
>NW_021446551.1:0-377 GCF_001605985.2 Dendrobium catenatum
TTAAATTGAGGTTCTTTTTAAGATTAGAGGGAGTTAAGTACTAAACTCCTTTGGAATATGTGCTCACTTATCACTTTTGACTGAGTCCATGCCCTCCTATACTTGTTAGGATCGGTGATGTTGATCCTTTATTAGGAAATGAATGGCTTCTTCCTATCAGTCCTGCTATGATAGTTGAAGGCCTCAGTCCATTTATTTGAGATAAATGTGATAGGAAATGTCTAAATTATTGATTTATATCATTTAGAGATATGTTACTGGGTCCACACCCTTCTGTGTTTGTCAGGTTTGGTGAGGTTGATCCTCTACTTGAATGAGAATCTCTTCTTCCTATCAGTCTTGCTCTGATAGTTGAAGCCCCCAGTCTATTCACATGA
>NW_021446552.1:0-704 GCF_001605985.2 Dendrobium catenatum
ATCATTATTTTTATTTTTTTAAATTTTGAATTTATTATCCGTTGACATCAAAATATCAATCTATATGGAGTATTGTGCAAATACCTTAGTAAAATTATTATTCATTAAGGTTTTATTCTCAAACTTTTTGCATGAAAAATCCATTTCCAGATGGAGTACTATACAAATAGTTATTTCAAGCTATATTATCATTTTGATAAGGAGCGGTGGGATGAGAGATGCTTGCATTATTCTAAGCGAAGAGGTTTTTTACTTTAATTGGTTAAGACTTAAGAATAATTTAAATCATTTGATAACTTTTCTAAATACATTTAATAGGAGGTTTTACATTATATAATTTTAAAATTAAATTCAATGAAACTAGGATCATATCTTATCATTGCTATTTGCCTTTAAATTTGGATATAGGATGTGTTACAATTTGAATGTAGTTATTTCAACTGATATTTAACAGCACATCATATGAATTATTAATTTTTAATTCACATTGTATCATTATTCTTTAATTTGAATAAAAATATTTTAATTAATATTTCACTATCACATCATTTAATCAAGGTAATAACATAGAGGTATAAAAAAGATGGTCAACCATACAAGAAGATAGTGGAATATGAACCAGCATACTAGTTCTTCCTTCGCTTAAATAAAAACTTAGATGATCTTCGTCGGAGAAACTTAAGCATGAAGCTTCTTCCTAACAT
>NW_021446553.1:0-2033 GCF_001605985.2 Dendrobium catenatum
CATCTATAACAACAACTCTAACTCCCAACTTCATTTAGAATAAGTTCTTGCAAATGGACTCCTCCAACTTTAACCCTTTTTTTTGCATTGATTCAATATCTTATCTTAGGGAAGGGTATTATTTGTAATCAATTATAAATACCAATAAAATCATTTCAAATGGGCCAAGCCCCATGATTTTTTCTTTTTTTGTTTTTGTTTTACCCATAAGAAAATATGATGAACCTTTTGATTTGTGTCGTCATCTATTATCTATGTATTTTTTTTGGATATTCACATAAAGATAGGAAGTTAAAATCTCTATTGAAATTCTATCATCTATAACTACATGTACGTATCTACACGTCTAATGGCATTAAGATAGGTGCTATATTTGGACATGATTACAATTTTTGGCAACTTATAAATTTGATGATTTCAAACATTAATTAGTTGCAATTGATACTGTAGTTAATATCTCTAACATTATGGAAGAATTGTACTTGTCTTTGATGTATTACTGACATTTCAGGGAATAAGATAATCCGCAGACTACAAGAGCTTCAATTTAAATCAGCATGAGATACTTGGAAATTTTGGAATGCTTTTGGCAGGGGCACTTTGCTTAGAATCATTGAAATGGGAGTGAAATTGTAACTTGAGTGAATAAAAAGCATGCACACTAACAAATAAGGGAGATCATGTTTAAGTTTGTGTTGATCTATATAGGAGATTATTTGGTTCGTAACTGGATCGAGTCAGGAGACAAGTTATCTCTATAAGAAGCAATATGGACGAATAGAAAATTAATTTGCTGCGAAAAGAATTTTTTAAGTCACTTTTTTCGTCCAGAAGAAATTAAATTTTCAGTACAGTAATTGAATTGGGGCTCTCTGTAAAATTTTTACGGTCCAGCTACGAAATTAAATATATCGTAACAGAACGAATTGGCTTACTGCTGTAAAATTGATTCATTGGTTCCACACGAAATAATTATCGGTACGTACGATTGGCTTCTCTGTAGAAATTTTCGTCCAGAAGAAATTAATTTAATCGTACAGTAACGATTCGCTCTCTTGATAAAGTTTTTCCGTCGCCAGACGAACAAATTAATTGTTCGTACAGGTACGATTAGCTCTCTGGTAAACATTTTTCGTCAGGACGAAATTTAATTATAACGTCCAAGACGTAAAACGCGACTTAGACAAGTTTTCAGCAGTTGCTAGATTCCGAACCTTGGTAATAAGGACACACGTTCAATGAACTGGGACGACGCTAGTTCGTGACAGGAGATCAGAACTGTACGCGAGGACACTTCTATCATATCAAATAGGGTCGTTTCATATCGTTTAAGTGTATAATATCGTCCAGGCGTATCCACGATCGTACACAGGACACTCCAGCTTGGCGTAAGAATTGAAAACTTTGCAGTTTTTGGGGCGGTTTTTCTTTGGTCTTTTGGTTATAAATAAGGCCCAAATTAGCACTGCCCCTAGCCGTCGCTCTTTTGTTGGATCATTTGATCTTCGTTAGCCTCTTGAGAGATATTAGGCAAGTGAAGGAAGTGAAGAGAGCATTCAAGGGAAGATTCCTACCATAGATGCAAGAAGGGCTTTCACTAGGTATTTACAAAGGTAAGGAGTCTCTACTTAGTGCAATTGGGATTACTTCCCTCTTTTCTTTCTTTCCTTTACTAGATTCTTGGTGAGAAGAATACTGTCAAAGCGGAGATCATGGGTTACTCAGTGCGGAACACTTTGAGTACTGTGAAGGCGAAAGGGTTCCTCTTGCCGACGACTAAGAGAGTGTGAAAGGAAACGAAGGGTAATCTTCTGCCACAGCTTAGGAGAGTGTGAAAGGGACGAATGTTTCCTGCCCCTAAGGAGAAGGTGTGAACGATGAAAGGGGGTTCTCTCTGCATAACTAGGAAGGTAGTGAAAGGGACGGACGGTTCTCTGCACACTGGGGTATATGTGTTAAAAGGACGGAACGGTTCTCTGCCCGGCATCGGGGATTAGGTGAAAAAGAGTGTGTTGTAGGAAGAGGCTTCTCCC
>NW_021446554.1:0-855 GCF_001605985.2 Dendrobium catenatum
CATAATGTCATTTCCAAGTATAAGATGGAACAAAAAATAAACATTGCATTCAATAATCCTGAGCGGAGCTCTTATGGCTTATAACACCTATTAAGATGCATGCGTGTATATTAACTACACCTTAAGTACATGATTTGATGCAAACTTTAGATAATAGTCACATCACTCAATAGTAAAATAATAATCATTAAGAATTTTAACTTACATTCCAATAGAGAACGTCATCAAAAAGGTAGAAATGGCCAGAATCCGCCATATACCAGGTTAGCCAAACAACCTATCTTAAATTTGAATTCTCAAATTATAATTGGTTAATATCCTACCAAAAGATATAAAATTTTAGTTCAATAAATAGGATGGATGGCAAAGCTCTAAACTTTTCCTAGTTGGAGACTTCATAGAGAACTTTCCTGCATGGATGCTGGATCACAGCAGATTGATATCATATGAATCGAAAGGGTGAAAGAAAAAAAGAAGAAATAAAATAAAGGCCGAATTCCATTCATGGAAACCCTATTCCACTTTTTCACCTTGAATACTCCTTGTTTTTTCATCGTCAAAAGAATGAATTTTCATTATTCTACAAAATTAGATCTGAAATTTAATGAGATTGACTGCACTTGATTTGATTAGTTCTACCCTTGTAATTACAGGTTGAAATAAAAAAAGTTTAATAAATAAAAAATAAACTCTCTAGAACCTCTCAAAGCAGGTAAGGTGACAAATGTAAGACCAGAGATGAGGTTGTAATGCAATCAAGAATTTGGGAGATGGGCCCAAATTTTTTATCACAAAATAAAAACTTTTCTAAGTAATAAAAAAGACACAAAAGGACACAAAATAGACGAATAAACT
>NW_021446555.1:0-301 GCF_001605985.2 Dendrobium catenatum
AAATTCCGACGGTAATCACGTGTTTTCCCGTAGTGTTACTCACCCATTGAAAAGCAGAAACATATAGAAAAGGTTGGTTCAGTCCTGGAAGTAGGTTGTTCTTTTCAGATAACAGATATGCAAAAGTTTCCACATGATTGTTATCAGGCTCTTCGCATAGCAACAATTTGTCCATTTGGCTTCTGAAAATAATTGCAACTCCATTCTGCAATATAGTATCACTCCTGCATAATTTTTCTCACTATCGTTAGAATAAAATTATTACACCAAGTACCGAGCAAATACCGAGTAGTACCGATAT
>NW_021446556.1:0-334 GCF_001605985.2 Dendrobium catenatum
AATATTTAATTAATTAAATAATTTAAAATAAATTATTTAATTATTTAATTTAATTTTACAAATGAATAATTTTAAATATTTGTTATAAATATTTTTTAGAAAACCTTAATTATGAAATCCATCAACAATCTGTTCTGTTGGAAATTTAACGGAATTTTTAACAGATTTATTACCACCGGAAATTACCATTTATCCAATAGTGCACTTATTTTAATCATAAAAAATCTGTATCTTAATCACTAATCATTCGGTACTAGCTTGCATATTATTTTTACAACTAAAATAATATGCGAGGCTTAAATAAATCGAATTGAAATAATATAAAGGCAGGAGA
>NW_021446557.1:0-705 GCF_001605985.2 Dendrobium catenatum
CTTTGTCTATCTCTCCCTCTCTCTCTCCCTCATTCTCACTCTCTCTCTTTCTCTCTCTCTCTCCATCTCTTTGTCACTCTCTCTCTCTCACTTTCTCTTTCTCTCTCACTCCATTACTCTCTCCCGCTCCCTTGCTCTCTCTCTCTCTCCCCCTTGCTCTCTCTCTCACTCTCCCTCCTTTCCTCTCTCTCCATGTCTATCTCTATCTCTCCCTTGCTCTCTCTCTCTACACCGCTCTCTCTCTCTACCCCTTGCTCTCTGTCTATCTCCCTTGCTCTCTCACACTCTCTCTCTCCTTTGCTCTCTCTATCTCTCTCTCTCCCTTGCTCTCTCTCTCTCTCTCTCCCTTGCTCTCCCTCTCTCTACCTCTCTCTCTCTCCACTGCTCTCTCTCTCTCTCTCCGTCTCTCTATCTCTCTCACTCCCCCTTGCTCTTTATCTATCTCTCTCTCACTCTCTCTCTCTTTCTACCTTGCTCTCCCTCCCTGCCTCTCTCTCTCTCTCATACACACACTCTCTCTTGCTCTCTCCCTCTCTTTCTCACTCTCTCTCCCTCTCCCTCTCTCCCTTGCTCTCTCTCTCTCTACCTTCCTCTCTCTCTCTCTCCCCCTCTCTCCCTTGCTCTCCCTCTCTTTATATCTCTTTCTCCCTTGCTCTCTCTCTCTCTCTCTCTCTCCCTCCCTCCCTTGCTTTCCCTCTCTTTATA
>NW_021446558.1:0-371 GCF_001605985.2 Dendrobium catenatum
GGTAAAAGAAGTCTCGGTTTCAGATTGCATCACCGCAAAGATATGCCCAAACTTCAATCCCCAATTAGGTCGTCCATAACATATCCAACAGCTCATCGCAGCGCTACCCCACAGGCATCATTCAACTTACACGTATTCTCAGTACGAAGACACCTATACTGTATTGAATGAAAAAAAAAGAAGAAGAAGAAAATTGTTAGTTCTTTCATATTTCAAGAGCTTCGGTTGGTTTTTTTTTTCTTGGATTTGCGAAAGAATTGTGGAAGTGAAGTGTTTTGCATGTGAGGCAAGTATTCTCATCAGAGGCAGTAATTGCATCTCCCCCCCTCGTTTTTTTTTCCATTTTGATAGTGAATTGTTATTAGGGCTAA
>NW_021446559.1:0-758 GCF_001605985.2 Dendrobium catenatum
GAAAATAAATGGAATGGTAAACGAAGTAACTGAAGAAATAATTTAAATTTAAACGGCACACAAATTTTAAAACACACAAAATACCTTCCATGTGACTATTTTGCTACCATTCCATGAAAACATGTGAATTTATATCAAACATTGACATCTATCAAATCGTAATGCCTAGCCTAATTTTAGGTTTACATGTTTACACTGGCTCTTTTGGATCCTGCTTGATCGTTTGCCCCTTTTCTCTCTTGCTTTTATGGTATCTCACGTAAAATTTACTGGAGAGGAATGAAGAGAGTTTTAGATACCAGCAAAATCATTGATCACTTCTATCAATTGATTGTTCGCATAGACTTTCAATGAGAAAAGTGACAACTACCTCTTAAGCTTTTCTTTCAGCACTTTATAGTAGCAAAAATGAACATGGATTCTAGAAAAACTCAGCTAACAGTTTGGAGAGTCAACCAAAATCAAATAAATATTGATGCATTGCACTGGCACATTATAAGATATGGGGTATTTTATCACCCGTCAATATTACTCTGTTTTCATCTCCACTCTCACTATCAGCTTTCTATCCTTTTTGGTTATACTAGCACTATGCAAATTTTTTAGTATTAGACAATCATAATCAATAGAAAGTTATCAAGGTATAGATATAGAGAGGGAGAGTAAATATACTAACGGAATACTTCTTTTTCTCTTGAATAGAATAGACTAGTTTTTCCTGCTTCTCCTTATCACTGCTCTTCTTCAATATTACCACA
>NW_021446560.1:0-219 GCF_001605985.2 Dendrobium catenatum
ATTAAAGACAATGCTTCTCTCGGCACGTAAGTTTTACATATATATTGCCACATAGCTATAATATTATTTAATACTAGTATTTAGTTTTAGTGGTTCTTTTGACATTTATACGTAAAATTTAGCATCTTTTAGTCCAGTAGCTTGTAGAAGTTTTGAAGTATTATTTTCTTGGAGATACGGCAATAAGGCCACATTTACTTAACAATTAAGTCAACTTGT
>NW_021446561.1:0-435 GCF_001605985.2 Dendrobium catenatum
CTGTTGTATTTGTACTGGTTTGGGTTAGGATTGCTTGAGAACTCAAGTATTCCTACGGGTTACTTGTGGACTCAAGTATTTCCTATCAAATTGGTATCAGAGCATCGTTTTTGGGACCGTTGGCGGCTGAAATCATGAAATTTCAGCGGGAGTTTCTTTTTCGGAAAAAGATCTTCGTGAATCTTGAGAAGAACGATGACCGGAAAGAAGGTTGACGTCTTGGAAGACGAAGTCGGCCAATTGAAAACCGATTTGGAGGAAAGATTTTTTCAACCTTCAAAATCAAATCACCTCCAACAATGAAAGGTTGGAGGGGAAGTTCACCGCAATGGAGGAAATGTTGAAGAAACTACTTGAGATGAAAACCAATCCGGCGACATCAGAAGTAAGAGAGATTGCCGACGGTCATGGCATGGGAGGAAATCCGAACCCCAT
>NW_021446562.1:0-636 GCF_001605985.2 Dendrobium catenatum
ACATTTTTACAAAACCTTTAGCCTTTGATACTTTCAATATATTAAGAACAAGGCTTGGAATGATTGATTTAAATGCTTAGATAAAAATATTTTCTGCAACATTGATATTTTTTATTTTGTTTTGTTTGGTGTTCATTGTGTTTTTTAGTTTGTTTATGTGATATTTTCTTCTTAAAAAGTCTGTGTTTAAGTATTGTCATGTTTGTTTTTATTTTGAGTGTGAAAATATAAATTTGTGGTCATCATCGTCTGGGATGAAAATGTTTCGTACGGGACGATTTATGTAGTATAACAAACTGTGAGATTTTGAACCGTTTTAAGAGGAGTTTTAATGTACTTCATCTGTACGATCGTCACGATCGTCCGGGACGAAATATTTTTCAAACGACAGGACGAATAAATGAAGCAGTTGAATGGATAAGATAGTTTTTAATATGAACTTCGTCCGTAAAAAACCTTTGGTTCGTCCAGACGAACACATGTCGGTTCATAGCGGGAGACGGTTTCAACTGCCATTAAAACGAATTGAATTTTTGATCGTCCGGATGAACACGTGCTCGTCTGTACGATCGTTTTGGTCAAAAGCCTGTACGAAAGGACGCTTCGTAAGTTGTGTGTTAGACTTTATGACATTCA
>NW_021446563.1:0-572 GCF_001605985.2 Dendrobium catenatum
AGGGGTTCTTAATTAAGGCAACCATCATTAGCCAATCATCCTGGATGATACTTGTATCGGCAAGGATGATAGGCTTAAAATAGAAAGAAATTATCGTCATAAACAATTAAGGTATTCTGTATTTTTTTGTAATCGGCCAGGACGATCTTGGATCGGCCTAGACGATATTCACAATTATGCCTTAATTGATCAGACAATCAAGGTGGTAATTAAGGATGATTGATACGATCATATCATCCTGGACAATCTTAAGATTGGCCAGGGTGATCGATTCTAAAATCCTTAGTCACTCCTGGACAATAAATATCAGCCAGCATAAATTTAGGGTGATGTGCTAGACGATCTGGATTGGACAGCTTGAATTCAGGGTGATGCTCTAGACAATTTTCCTTTGATTTAAACTGATCGTCCGGAACGATCGCGAGATCGTCCTGGATGATCAAGCTAATTTTTAATAGTCCGGCTTGCATTCAGGGCGATGCTCTGGCCGATCTTCTGAAATTTGTACTGATCGGCCAGGACGATGTTTATATCATCCTGGACGATAAAGTCAGCAACTTGCAATTAATAAG
>NW_021446564.1:0-1011 GCF_001605985.2 Dendrobium catenatum
TTTTATTGTTTTGATCCGAATCAACTCCAAACTGATTGGAATCACTCCCAAAGGTCAGGAATGACCTAAGAAAGTGTTGCCAAGTGTTTGGAGAAAATTTGGGATTTTTAAATAATTTTTAATGAATTATTAGGGGCAAAATGGTAAATTCCACCTATGGTCAATTATTATGGGTCAACCTAGAGTCAAACTAGGGAGCCCTATTTATCTAAGGTCAAAGATCAGATTATAGTCAATTTGAGGTATTATGGGTAATTTTTTGACCTGAGAAGTATTTATTACAATTTTCAGAAGGTCTCGGGGCCCTATTTAGCAGGTTAATTATGGTTGGTTAACTAAGGGATCTAACAAGCCCTAAAAATTCCTAGAAAATTATGGAATGTTTCAGATGTCACTAAGTTTAAGTTTTGAAGTTTTCATGTCGTTCCGGTGTCTATTATAGTCCCTAGAAAATTTCTAAGTTTGCTAGAAAAGTCCTTAATTTTTGTCCTTAAGGTGTCACTACGTTATATGGGTTTAAATTGAAGTTCATACTAACCCTCAAGGTAGTAAATGCATGGAGTACATAGACAAAATATACACATCATGTCCTTAGATCTAGGAGAACTTAAACTAAGTGCTCGTGGTGTATCCTATACATGCAAACTACGAACAACAAGAAAATGAAAACATCTAATGAAGGGATTAGCGAATGGTTGAGACTCAACCATCCACTAATCCATTCCCCCATGATTTCTATTCACATATAGAAGCTAAGTTTAAAATTCCATGAAATAGCAGATCTCCCAAGATTAGGGGATTTAATTATAGGTAGTTTTAAAATAGTTTAAAAGTACTTATAAATAGAAATATACTTTTAAAAGATAAAGTAATTAAAAATAAGTCAATTCATAATACATAAGTATAGGGAGACCCACTGACCACCCAATCGAGGTTTCAAAACAGTTTGAAAATAGTTTGTATCTTGAAAATAGTCATTATACTAATTAAGTAAATAATAACTAAATAATC
>NW_021446565.1:0-209 GCF_001605985.2 Dendrobium catenatum
CCAAACATACTAGCCTGGTTTTGAAGTGATATAACATTAATCTCGAGGTAAAATTTAAGTTAAAAATTTCTAAAATTAAATTTAGGATCATCTGAATTCTGATTTATGCAAACTTATAGTCAAACTGAACGTTTTAAAAAGACAAACCCAACGACACAAAAGTCAACCCAATTCGAGCCCAAATGTGTCTAAATCGAAGACCCAAATTA
>NW_021446566.1:0-279 GCF_001605985.2 Dendrobium catenatum
CAAATTATTTGGTGATGATTGCCAAGACTAGACAGTTTTGATCCTTTCACCTTGAGGACAATGTATGTTTTTTGGGAGGATTATTGTAAAACCCAAAAACGATGTTAATAGATCTTCGCACGCATTTCAAAGCGCCGCGACAAGATTTAAGTGAAATTTTCAAGGTTAGCAGAATATAACAAAAATAATTTTAGAAAATCCCTTGTGAAATTCTGATCGTTTTGGTATATAGAACTTATACTCAATTTTGCCTAAAAATGGAATTAAAAATGTTTAAAG
>NW_021446567.1:0-321 GCF_001605985.2 Dendrobium catenatum
ACATGACCCTCGGTAATGCTGAAATGATCATGGATTTGCATGGGTTGAACCAGCTTCCTGTTGTGTCACAGATGGTCGATGGTCAAAATAGAGGACCCTTGATTGGTCTGCTGGACAGAGAATGCATAAAGGTCACGTGCAGGTAACTAAGACTTCGTTTGGGATGGCATTCTTACTGCTTCTCAAAGCAACTTTAAAGTATAAAAAATTTTAATTTTTATACTAAAAAGCTATTTTAAGAAGCAGTAAGAAAACCGTCCCAAACAAAACCTAAGCCAAGTTAATATTGCTGAAGAATAAAAAAGTAGCTCTCTGAATCTG
>NW_021446568.1:0-333 GCF_001605985.2 Dendrobium catenatum
GAAAGAAAGCTAGGATTTGATTCCTTTGCTTGATATGGAATTATTTGTTGAATTTATTTCAACAAACAAATAATTTTTTGGATTGAATTACATGTTGATTTTGATTCAACAAATAGATGATTTGAAATAAGACTGATTCACACAACATGAGTTGAGTGAATAAGACTTTCATACAACTTTTGAGTTGTAGAAAGGAGAAGAGAAGGTGCAACTTTGGGTTACAAGCTTCTAAAGCCTCTTTGAACATTTGGTGTTCAAGGAGAGGAATTCATTCTCCCAACTTGGGTTTGAGAGCAGGAAGATAGGTTTAGATGCTCTCCTACCATCTTAGCT
>NW_021446569.1:0-756 GCF_001605985.2 Dendrobium catenatum
AAAGTGATTCCCGACTGGGGGGCAATTATTGCTCCAACCACAAAAGGTTATTCATCTGCTATTGATGCATCCATGTTATTGGAATCAGATCCGGACTGGGGGGCAACCTTGACTATAATTTTAGTCAAGAAGATCTCTAAAAAACATTCATATCCAAGACGATATATAAGGAAACTCCCTAAAAAATGCAAGGAAGCTTCCGATAAATTTCAATCCATGTACAGTCCCTTACTGGACTTTCACTCCTTGAACAAGGTCTTAATCTCGACTTCAAAAAGGAAGTAACGGTCTAAAGAAAGACCCTCCTTCAACTTTGATTCAGGATACACCCGACGTTCTCCCCCTCCTAATCAAAGCAATATCGATCCCAGGAGGATTTCATTCGGCCTCTTCCACACAGGTTAACGTCGTCGAGTAGGGCTCCGACATACAATCTCGGAAAGGTCCTACTGTGAGACCTCGTTCCCTTACTGTTGCTCTCTAGCTTGGATTTTCCTCCCAGGATCGTCCGGGACGATAGTGAGATCGTCCAGGCCGATCTGCACTGTTCAAAATATTGTCCTGAAACTAATTCTGGGAACCGTCCAGGACGATCCATTTTGGTCTGATCGTCCCGGGACGATTTGGCGATCGGCCGGGCCGATCAGCTTTATGATATAAGAAAATCAGTTCGTTTTGATGAGAGAGAAAATCATTTAATTTGGAGAGAAAGAGAAGAGAAAAGAGGAAAAGCTGGATTTTGGAGGTCGCGGAGCG
>NW_021446570.1:0-209 GCF_001605985.2 Dendrobium catenatum
CAAAAGACTCAAATCAAAGTTGATTTGAACTTGACTTGAATCGAAAGACCATATGAAACTCAAGGGTGATAAATATTCAGTGCATATGAATGGATCTCAATCAAATTGAAGCTTTCAAACGCTCGCAAGCAACTATCAATGAACAAATTATCATGTAGATCATGAACTATTTTTGAAGGGATGTTCAATGTGTGGTTTAATGTCCTTGC
>NW_021446571.1:0-220 GCF_001605985.2 Dendrobium catenatum
AATTTGAATTCCAAAGAGGTGAAGACATCCCTAAAGGTTAGAGTCTTCTTCCATTTGGAAGTCAAATTAGGATACCTTTTTTTTAAATATCCAAAGAGGAAAGATAACATCGGAAAGATAACATCCCGTTCAAGGGGGAGTTTCTTTCCATTTGGATATACGGAATCAACGAATCAAGATGTTTGTGAGAAGATGAAGGATCGGACAACGAGAAGAATCT
>NW_021446572.1:0-256 GCF_001605985.2 Dendrobium catenatum
TTCACTTCCGCGGCTTCCGGAGATCCAGAACAGAGCTTTTTTTTTTTATCAAATATATCAGTTCAGGTCAACTTTATGAACATCATAAGATATACAAGGACAAAAATAGTCCCTGCGGATCAAATAGTATCGTATTATTTAAATATCTCAACTTAATATTTTGATGTTTTAAATAAAGACCTCCATGAACTTATCAAATGGCTAATTTTAGTCTCTATTAAAAAAATCAAAGGATCAAATTTATGTCTTTATATAT
>NW_021446573.1:0-325 GCF_001605985.2 Dendrobium catenatum
TGGCCCGAGTGACCTCATACAAAAATGAGGTCAACAAACCCTTGCCTATTTAACACTGCACCAGGGCACCGGTGCAGCGGCCCTTGCACAGTTGTCACTGTATTCAGGCCATACAGTACGTCGCTTCCAGGGGACGCCCTAACATTAACTAAAAATATTACATGATAAGAAATATTAAAATATTGATATGTCTTAAATTTTGTAAAATATTTTCAGATAAAATATGAGAAATTATATAAAGAGATGAAACCAGCAAGCCTTGAGTAGAGCAAGTTTCTGAACTGGCTTACTTTGTATCATAGAATCTCTCTATGTGACTCTTCCT
>NW_021446574.1:0-1051 GCF_001605985.2 Dendrobium catenatum
AAGTTTATACAAGTTATCTATAAAAAATATATATACTATGTACAAGTTTATACACGTTATGTACAAGCATGATATATAATATGTATAAGTTTATACATACTATTTATAAGCATTATAATCATAAGTTTTATACACACTATACATAAGTTTTAAATGCAATATACAAGTATTATACACACTATATATAAGTTTATACACGATATATACAAGCATTTTATGAACTATAAATAAGAATTATACACACTATATATAAGTTTATAGACACAATATATATGCATTATACACACTATGTAATTAGTATATATAAGTATTATACTTACTATATAAAAGTTTATACACGCTATGTATAATCATTATATATAAATTATACAAGTTTATGCACGCTATGTACAAGTATTTTACACACTATGTATAAATTTGTACATGCTATATATAAGTATTATACATACTATGTATAAGTTTATACATGCAATATATTGGTTCATACACACTATATACAAGTTTATACATGCTATATACAAGCATTATACACATTATGTATAAGTTTGTAAACACTATATATAAGCATTATAAAAACTATGTACAAGCATTATACACACTATGTATAAGTTTATACAAGTATTTTAGATTCTATATACAAGCATTATACACACTATGTATAAATTTATAAAAGCTTTATACCCACTATTTATGAGCATTATACTTACTATGTAAAAATTTATTCAAATATTATACACACGCTATGTATAAGCATTAAACAGACTACGTACAAGTTTATATGCGCTATGTATAAGGATTATACAAACTATGAAAAAGTTTATACACATTATGTATAAGTTTATACACGGTATATAAAAAGATTATACACACAATGTATAAGTTTATAAATACTATATACATAATTTTTACACACTATGTATAAGTTTATACATTCTATGTATAAGGTATATACATACTATGTATAAGTCTATATAATATGTATAATTTTATACACGCTATGTAAAAGCATTATATATTCTATGTACAAGCAATATGCATACTATATAGAAAT
>NW_021446575.1:0-331 GCF_001605985.2 Dendrobium catenatum
GACTGGCCACCTTATTTTCCTACAGAGTTTGAGTGTGTTGTAAATATTTAAATCCATAAGTGAATAAAATTTTCTTTTATTTATACAGTTCTCTTCTTTGCATCATTACATATATCACATGCATGTGGGTAGTAGTTTGCATTAGCGGATACTAGTTTTTCTTAAATTTTTCTCGGTGTACATACTCCAAACTGTAGGAACCCGTATACTGTTCTATAGTTCTATGATGATATAACTTTGTTTTTCCTAAATTTTTCTCGGTGTACATACTCCAAACTGTAGGAACCCGTATACTGTTCTATAGTTCTATGATGATATAACTTTAGGTACT
>NW_021446576.1:0-508 GCF_001605985.2 Dendrobium catenatum
CAAAAGGTATATCTATATAATAATTCTAATGAAACCAGATTATCCACTTTAGTCTAGAAGCCCTTAAATGAAAAAAATTAAATATATTAATCTAAGATTATTAGGATGGGCTGATTTGGCCCCTCCTTATATCCTCAATGATTTCATTTAGAGCCATAATGCTTCCTATATTAGGCTACACATATTTACATACCCCCACCTTATAGTCTATTTGTGACAAAAGAGGATTCTTAAATAGAAGAATATTTTGATATAAAAATGTTGAGGTATAATTTACATATTTCATTGCCCTCATGTTTGAGTGAGGAAACTTTTTAGAATAATTATCTCTAACCAAAACATAAAAATTCTTAGTAGTAAGCATAAAAATTCTTATGTAATTCTTATGCATTTCACATAATACAGGTATTTGAGTAGTGTATATAATTCATTGATATAATTGACATGATTGCATTGATTCATATGATATCCTTTCTTAAAGCATGCTCAAAATCTTTGGGACAACTTT
>NW_021446577.1:0-1370 GCF_001605985.2 Dendrobium catenatum
TCCTGACTTGTTTTCGGGCCTGAAAAGGTCAAATCGAAAGATTTTGGGGGCCCTGAAATCATTTTTCGACGTTCCGGACTCAATTTTGGAACTTTTAAAGCCATTCGGGACTCCCACGCCCAAGTTCGGATTATTTTTTGAAGTTCAAATAGCACAAAAAATCCACCAATGGCTATGACACTTATTTTCGAACTCCTGAAGTTTCGACGTCCGAAAATAGGGGGGGCAATTGATACATCGTCAAAAATTTATCTTGATCGGGCACGAATCTCAAGGCAAAATCAAGTTGAAAACTTTTGAAATTAAAATTGGGAGTATCTAAACTCCGATTTCAGCAAACTTACAGTCGAACTGAGCGTCTTGAAAATATGAACCCAACGACACCAAAATCGATTCAATCCGAGCCTAAATGGATTCAAATCAAAGACCTGAAGCACATTTGGAAGGTTCAAACCATGATTTGGATTACCAAACAATTTTCAAGCATAACGTGTTTATAGTCGTATTGAACGGCTCGTCGAGACGAATCCAACGAGCCCAAGATCACCAAAATTCGACATCACTAAGACATTCAAATGTCTATCAAACTATCCATGATCAAGGGATTCAACATCGGCCGTCCATCCAACCACTCCCCATTTACCCTTGATCTCTCACCTATTTACGGGACATGCCACTCCATAAATCTATAAATAGACCCCTCATTTCTTTTGAAAAGGGACCCCGAAGCAAGAAGAGAAGAAGAGAATAGAAGGAAGATAAGGAAGAAGCTCATCCTCAACCACCGCCGGAGTCTAGCCGAACCACCACCAGAGGTCCTCGACCACCGCCGGAGTCTCGCCGGACCACCATCTGAGGCCCTCACCTTTCGCCGGACGACCACCTGAGGCCCTCGCCTTCACCGGACCACCACCTGAGGCCCTCGCCTTCGCCGGACCACCACCTAAGGCCCTCGCCTTCATCAGACCACCACCTAAAGGCTTGAACTCCGCCATACCACTACTTGAGGCCCTAAACTCCGCCAGACCCTCAACTGACGCCAGAGTTCTGCCAAGCTACTATCGGACTACTAACTGACGCCCCAACTTCCAAGTGACGCTAGATTTTAACACTAGACTTCAACCATACGGTTGACATTTGTAATCTGATCGCCCTCAAGGACGAGTCAGCCCACTATACTCAACTCAAATTCTAGTGAAGCCTTTTAAACTTGGCTAGGCCCCGTGGTTTTTCCCCTTTCTCGGGTTTTCCACGTAAAAAATCTTGTGTTTTCCATGTGTGAGTTAGATATCCGAGCAACGCTAAGACGTAGAATTACAATTTTATCGCCGCATATATTCTAGCCTGCAACAATTATATCATTATTACTG
>NW_021446578.1:0-214 GCF_001605985.2 Dendrobium catenatum
GAAAGCCGTTGAATCAGCTGCCATAGCATTTCTTTATCAAAAACAGCGTGGCATTTGACTGTGAATTGCAATAGAAAAACAAGCCTTGCAAGCGAGTCGCAAGTGATCGCTTTTGAAAAGTTCTCTCTGCTAGGCGACTGGCCTTTTAGTATGCTTCGGTTTCGTTTGGAATAAATTCTTTTATTTCTTTTAAAATTAAATATTTAGTTTAAAT
>NW_021446579.1:0-1399 GCF_001605985.2 Dendrobium catenatum
GATACTGCATTTACTGAAGTCTTTCTGCATCTACCCCGGGGTGGCATGTTATACATACATATGTATTTATTGAGAGATTGTATGTATTGCAGATCTTTTTACGACAACCTATGAATGTTTGTATTTGATGTGTATCGTCCTCCTTTACTTGAAATGGACTGGAATATTCGTTGACTATTGAATGATGGTCCTTTGTATTTTCTTGTCTCCTGATGCTAAATATATATATATATATATATTTGCAAGGGACCCATAATCCTTTATTAATCGTCGTTTATTACCATTGGATAGCGTCGTTCATATGCAAGCTGTATTGGTTTCACACACTTCAAATACATCTTGGTTGATAGTTCATCACTACCTTGGTCCATGAGCCAATGGTTGTGTACATGAATAGTCATATATCATTGCATGTAGGCACATTATCATACTCCTTGTTCAATCGTTGCATGGATATCAACTTGATTGGAGAGCTTGGGTTAGTTTAGTTTGATCACTCTTTGCCCTAATTGATGATTCTTATTGAACATACATCTTTCATTTGATCTCAATTGGGTAAGTATGAACGTAGATTGATACTTGGATGATGATCGTTTGCTATTTGATTGCGTTTCCATTGAATTCTTGTTTGCATGTAGATTGATTTTCTTGAACGATTCGAGATAATTCCACCTCATAATTTCTTAATCACATATCTCTTGAATATTACCTCTTGGTGAAATAATTTTATGATTTATGACTTTCACTTCCAAATATTTAGACTTTAGGTTAAGTTTTAGATCATTAATTCAAAGTCCAGTTCTGACTTGAGCCTAAGATCAAGTCCAAAATGAGTCTTCTTCATTATCATCTGAAGTTGAAGTCCTCTATTGTTCAAAAGTTTGCAAGTTCAAGTGTGAGTTCCTTTGGTCTCTTGAGTTCAAGGTCATGTTCTAACTCAAGTCTTCGTTGTAGCTCCTTTGTAAGTTCAAGTTCAGGTGCCATTCAAATTGAGTCCAACTCAAGTCCTCTGCTATTTTCTGATTTGAATTCAAGTTTCAATTTCAAATTCGTTTAGGTCCAAATCTTATTTATCATCAAGTTCTTTGCATAGTTCATTTGAATTTAAGTCCACAAATCATGTTGTCTTTTTGAGTTCAATTAAGCTCAGGTACAGTCCCGTATTCACCCAAAATTTCGACAGCCTCCCGACATCTCCCCCGTTTAGGAGAAAACTACAAGAAAACTAGGCCTTTCCCACCACGCGCAATAAAGGCGTGTATGGTAGGTGTCCTCTGACGAGGACACCGCGGCCGTGATTTTTTGTTCCTCCCACCACGTGCAATAAAGGAGTGTATGGGGTCTTTGACTGTACCTGTTTAAATAATGCACAGTTTGCTTTCCCCCCCCCCGGGGGTCC
>NW_021446580.1:0-460 GCF_001605985.2 Dendrobium catenatum
GGGTGCTCATGTCACTAAAGTCAATCTTATTTTCACATTCTTCATTAAAAAAATTATCAAAATATCTCATCCACCTTCGTTAAACATCATCATCTAAGAAAAGTACTTTTTGATATTCATCAATAATACACTCACTTGAACTAAATATTTAATACTCATATCTTTTTGTTTGGCTAATTTATACATTCATCTTTTTCCCTTCTTAGTATCTAAGATATTATGTAAATCATTAAAAGTTAATATCTTTGCATCGCATATTGATTTATTAGATTCCTTATGTGCCTCTTTATATGTTTCCCAATTATTAAAATTTTTACATCTAAATTAATTTTTTAACAATTTTTTTTATCTTTTCTTGCACATTTAGATTCCACTACCAACTATTTTTTTAATCAGGATCTTTTTTACTTGATACTTTGAGCACATCTTTTATAATATTCTTAATATCACTGGCTACCTT
>NW_021446581.1:0-266 GCF_001605985.2 Dendrobium catenatum
AATGATTATTATTTGTATGATTTCAATTTAAACAAATCTCCTAAACTCCCCCTGAATTTATGTATATATGAAAATAAGGAGGCATTTTAAACCATAAAACAAAATTTTTGTTTTTTAAAAAAAAAATTAAGAACAAACTACAAAACAAGAACACATAAACAAGACATACAAACACAATAATTTCCCCCCCTTTTTGACAACAACAAAAAGTGAAGAAGAAATAAACGTTAAATGTAATTAATTGTATGAAATTCATTTGAAAATTT
>NW_021446582.1:0-259 GCF_001605985.2 Dendrobium catenatum
ATTCCATTCTAAAATGTCCCTGCAAGATAGGGGGCATTTTAAATATTTATTCGAGTCGACATCGCGCTGAAAGCCGAGATCCCCGAATAAATATTTAAAATTATCAATATAAATATTCTTTTGTGCTGAAAAATACAAAGATTTCTTTTTCAAAGTCTATGCAGGTGATTTTTTCAAAAGACAAAGACAACACCTTCTCCAACAAACTAAGGTTCAAAAGTCAAGAAAAAGGATTTTATGGCTACACACTCCTACAAAA
>NW_021446583.1:0-222 GCF_001605985.2 Dendrobium catenatum
GTTACTGAAAGAAAAAATTGAGCCAAATTGGTTCAATTTTTTTTTTTATCAAAATGCACATTGCATTAGAAACTAAAAAAAGAATAATTTACAACTACGAATGTGATAGTATCCTATCACAATCCACCTTTAACAAATCAAAAAAACAAAGGAGGAACCAAATTGCTGTCTAACACCTCCCAAAAAAAATCACCTCCTAACGCATGGTTAGCACAAAAATTA
>NW_021446584.1:0-447 GCF_001605985.2 Dendrobium catenatum
TGAATTGATATGTGCATGACTATTGATATGATTGTTCAAGATTTCTTTAATATTGCTTATTGCATCGATTATTGCATTGACTATTGATTGAATTGATTGATACTGAAAGACAAGTGGGAACCTGGTTGAACGTTGGTTGGAGATAGAATTGACCTGTACAGGATGGTGGGCTGATGGGATTTTCTTTAAACCATAGATCATTGATCATTGATATAACGATTGAGAGTCATAAGGAGTTTTATATGCCGACGGGCGGCCGACGGGCAAAAAGAGTGACAACTCTTATTGATTGAAACCAATATATGGATATCTACAACGGCAATATGGATTCTACAACAGCATTATTGATCATGACTAGTGTTTGTGCTTGTCGAGTAAGACCATTGTATAGAATTGCATGTTTACTGTGTTGATTTATGGATTCATTGTTTTATAGATTCCTGCTTT
>NW_021446585.1:0-311 GCF_001605985.2 Dendrobium catenatum
TTCTAATAAAATGTCAACTTAAACATAAAATTTTCTAATAAAATGTAAAGCCCAACATAGGGTAGACTGAGGTCACCTCTGAGATTCTCATAATCCGGCACCTCCTACTTTTCCTTCTTTGACTCGCTAATAAATGTTCAATATTGAGCTTTCTCCTTTAAAACTCTTTACTTATATTTCTTTGTCTTTTACTTTGAAGTCAAAAGGTATGAAATCACTACTTTAATCGAGAGTTTTCTTAGGAGTATCCCTCCTAGGATTTAATTAACTATATGAGCTTGCTCTTATAGGGATTTGAGAACCCCAGACTA
>NW_021446586.1:0-1616 GCF_001605985.2 Dendrobium catenatum
AAATAAGACAATAAGTGGGAGAGTAGTAGAAATGCAATAAGAACAAAAACTACAGAATACCGAAAAGAGAGGAATAAATGAAAGATAAAACAATAAAGGAATGTGGGCATTTTGTTATTGGACATGATTCTTTGAAGCCAAGCATGTCTCAAAATAGCCTCCTCCCTAATTCGATATGATACGAATAGAGAAGAAGGCATTTACAATGCCCTTTACTGTCCCCATGCATCAAACAAAGCACATGATATAAGACTCAACTCAAACAAACTTAACTACCCTCTAAATAAAGCTCCAAATGACAAAGAAAAACAAATCCCCAAAATAGACCTTTCATTTAAAACCCAAAACAACATGCTCTCACTACCCACTAATCCAAAACCATCTAGAAAACAAGTGCAAGCAAGAAGAAAGACAACTGCTCACATAAATAAGATTATTCATTTCAAACAAACAAAGACACAAAAGAATCTTTCAACCCAAAGCCAATCATAAGACCATGAATCCCCAAAAGACTTATAAAACTTTTCCAATAAGACTAAGCATAAAGCCCTACATGAACGACCTACTAAAACCTTCCCAACACAAAACAAAACAATTCAAGTGCTTTCTCAAATTTGGCGTGGGGTTAATCCATGAAAGTCTTCTAGCAAGAAGGTTTCATGGAATTCTCTATTATAAAATATTTACAAAGCTCTTCCAATATAAAACCATTTATGAAACCTTTTAACACAAAACTGTTCGCATATCTTTCTAATCATAAAGCAAACCATAAATTCATCCGTCATGAGGTAAATCAAGATGCTTCTCCAACACAAAACAAGTCAGAGATCTTTTAGACATAAAAAAAAGTCATAAATCTTTCAAACATGAAGTCATTTATAAACTTTCCAATTACACTAACCGATGTGATTTTTCCATATAAAACCCAAACAGGTGAAAGAGAAACCCAAAATCTAAGAATAAAAATAAAAGCTTCATCATTCGCCACAATTCTTTAGAA
The DNA here is from genome assembly GCF_001605985.2 of Dendrobium catenatum. Lineage (NCBI taxonomy): Eukaryota > Viridiplantae > Streptophyta > Magnoliopsida > Asparagales > Orchidaceae > Dendrobium > Dendrobium catenatum. The sequence continues at coordinate 1,001 of NW_021446586.1, forward strand.
CTAAACATGCTTCCAACTCATTTTATTCTCATCCAACATTTAATGCAAAAGATATATAGAAGGTTCAACGCAATTTCATTCTTTCTTAATATCCAAGAAAATTCTTTCAATCCATAGGAAGCAAGACTACACTCAAGTCCATGTGCAAACTCAAATTTTGGTCATATGAAAATTCTCTAATCTTTCCCAAAAATACCTTATGCGAGATATGAGAATACTTGTCATAATTTCACTCCAACAACCTTTCCAATTTCATATTTTCTAAAGATGTTTTATAGAATATGTATCCAATCGATTCCCAAAGCAATTCGAGGCATAAAGACAGGGAAAATCTACATCTAATCCTTTATCAAAACAGATTGGAATGCAAGACAATGAAAAAAAATCTGCATATAACTTGTTCTCGAAGCTGTTTGGAATGTGAAATCTGCACTTAACCCAAGTACAAGAGCATATGCAGCCTATGGATGAAATACTTCAGCATTTTGCAACGACATACAGATAAATTCCAGCACTACATAACATCTCACAAGAAAATTTCAGCACTTAACATTATAGGAAGTAATATTCAAAACCCTCATTCATGCTCTTAAAGAAGGTTCTCAGGTTTTGTACT
>NW_021446587.1:0-239 GCF_001605985.2 Dendrobium catenatum
AGTCTTAAGGGTCAGAAAATAACACATCTTTTAGTCCCACAACATTAGTGACACCTAAGGACAAAAATTAAGGACCGGGTTTTAGATAACATAGACTTAGGGTGCATGCTCCCTGTAGGGTAGAGACATCAAAACTAAGCTTAGCGACACGTCTTCCAAGGTTTAACCTTTTCTTTCTTTAATTCACTAATAATCAACCAATCAATCTTAACCTAACTCTTAAAATCTATTAAAACATT
>NW_021446588.1:0-313 GCF_001605985.2 Dendrobium catenatum
GGATCACTCCTCTCAGATACAGAGAAAAAAGAATACATAGACTTTCTACGCACAAATCAAGATGTATTTGCATGGAGTTTGGCTGATATGCCCGTCATTAACCATGAAGTAATTGTGCACTCCCTCAAGATCAACCCAGCGTGTAAACCAGTGATTCAAAAGAAACGAAATTTCGCCCTAGAACGTCAGCTGGCAATCGAACAGGAGGTTGATAAGCTTTTAAAAGCAAATTTTATAAGGGAAGTACACTACCCAACTTGGCTAGCCAACATCGTAATGGTTCGGAAAATAAGTGGAGCTTGGAGAATGTGCG
>NW_021446589.1:0-439 GCF_001605985.2 Dendrobium catenatum
ACAATGCTAAGACGTTAAATATAATATTTCTCTACCGTCGCGAATACTCCTGGACGCAACAGTTTGGCGCCGTCTGTGGGAGACACAATCCCACTACTTCGAGTACTGCTACGATGGTGAATAGGCGCAGCAGTCGTTTAGTTGGAGCTTCCCGCTCCAACTCTCATCAGTCCAGAAACTCGTCTATTAACCATAGACGACCAATCTCAGTATCTTTGCACCCCGGGGGGCAAAATGTTGCCGGTGAAAGGACCTCAGGGCCTTCTTTGGAAGAAAGGATTTGGAAGATGGAAGAATCTCATAACGAGATCTTTCAACTCCTACGAGACGATCGACAGCCGACATTGGAAGAGATCCTTCGCCCTCGGGATCCACCAAGGGTTGAAGATGTTCAATTCGAGTAGCGTCAAGAAGAAATTCACCTTCCTCCACCTAGGGG
>NW_021446590.1:0-314 GCF_001605985.2 Dendrobium catenatum
ATTATTATGAAGTTATAAAAAAAGATATAATAAAATTATTTTTTTCTTTAATAATTAAAAAGTACATATATTAAAAAAGTAATGAAACGTTGTGAAAATAAAGTGCTAAGGTGAGTGCCTCCAGGTGAAAAAATTATTTGTGCGGTCACTAGATCGTCCTGAGATAAATCAGAGCGAGCCAAGTCACTCAATGCACTGTGATGCATAGTAAAGTGACGTGGCGCACTCTAATTCTTCTACGGACGTTATATGACGACTGCACAATATTTTTTCCTCTGGGTGATCGATGTAAGGCGCGTCTAAAATTCGCTATG
>NW_021446591.1:0-290 GCF_001605985.2 Dendrobium catenatum
CTCACTGACATGAGAAGACAAATGAGGTGATAGATGAAGGTCAAAGATAAGGAGATCTCTCAACTAAATGAAAAGATGAATGAGATAATGACCCAAATGGCAGCAATGATGCAGATGATGCAAAGAACTTCTACCGGTGGCGTCATACCCAATCCTCCAGCTGATCCTCCAAATCATCGAATGCCTCAAGTCTCAGGAGTACGGGGCACTCCTGAGCACGTTCATGAGGCTCAAAATATAACTCACCATCCTACTCAAAATATTGCCAGCACCTCCGAGCCTGTAACGGC
>NW_021446592.1:0-282 GCF_001605985.2 Dendrobium catenatum
TATTAATGATACTGTGTATCTATTTTGATTACTTATGTGTTGGACTAAGGTTTTGTTTCGGACAAATTTTTTATGGCTTTTTAAAGTAGCTTTTTTTACTGAGGGACCACTGGTGCTATAAAATTACACTCTATCACAGATACAAAATTCTGGAAATCTATCTGTAAGACTGCCTTTGATGCTAAAACTTGCTTCTGCTTTAGAATCACTAGGCAAGCTCTTATTTCGTTACTAAGGGACCACTTGTGCTATAATCTTACACTTGAGGAATACTTGGGTCAT
>NW_021446593.1:0-633 GCF_001605985.2 Dendrobium catenatum
TTTCTCACTTAATTATTTGGCCATAAAGAAATTGAAAGAGGGGAAGAAAAAGGATGAGAGAGAAAAGCCTTTGGATAATATTTATCATTCATTCCTTCTACAAATTTTATTATATTCATTGTAAGTGAGTAATCTCTTATTTTTCTCAATGATTTTGATTTCTTTGAATTTTATCTTTCCTAAATTTGTTAAAAATGCATTATCTATTGATATTCTAAACGATTTAATTTGATTTTAATACATTTTAAATGAAGTATTGAATGATATCAAATACATGATATGATAACTCTATGTGATACCATATTGATCTATGTGATTAACTAATTGTGAGTCATAATGAGTTGGAAATTGATTGAGAGTTATAAGGAGTTGGGGCAACTGATTCACTTGATTCAAGGGGAGTTATAAGGAATATATTAATTGAAAGTTAAAAAGGGAGACTGATTGAGAGTCATAAGTGCAGGAGCAAGATTGTCTTAAGATACACTCATTGAATATCTGAATATTAATATTGTCACTGCTATGAATATTATACTGATATTTATATTGTTTACTATCATGAATACTATTTAACATTATTGATCATGATACACATATTATTACTAACATTAGTATTGTTGACTGTTACTGTTA
>NW_021446594.1:0-267 GCF_001605985.2 Dendrobium catenatum
CGAGAACCAACATTAATAGTGAGCCTAACATTAGCAAGAGTGAAATCATATCCCGGGTCGGAACTTCCACAGAAATCCGGAGACGTCAAACCACTACCATCAGAAAAATCAGAATTAGGCTCACCCTCAGACGAATCTAACCAATTAATATGGTTCCTAATATCCATCCCAGAATTGTCACCTAAGGAATTGCCTAAAAATTGCGTATCGACCAGACTTACAGGAACCTCAATGAAATTATTGGCAACTTGAGTGCATTTCTGAGTT
>NW_021446595.1:0-1406 GCF_001605985.2 Dendrobium catenatum
ATCTTTCAAGAAATCTACGCTCTACTGCCCGTTGCCAAATTTTTCATCGTCCTTCTACCCGACCTCTAAGGGACATCGGTCTTCTACCTGGCCTCCAAGTGTCACCGGTCTTCTGCCCGACCTCCAAGTGACGCCGGCCTTCTGCCCGGCCTCCATGTGTTGTCGGTCTTGCACCCGACTTTCAAGTATCGTTGGCCTTCTACCTGGCCTCCAAGTGACACCGGTTTTCTGCCCGACCGCCAAGTAACGTCGGCCTTCTGCCCGGCCTCCATGTGTTGTCGGTCTTGCACCCAACTTTCAAGTATCGTTGGCCTTCTACCCGGCCTCCAAGTGACACCGGTTTTCTGCCCGACCTCCAAGTAACATCGGCCTTCTACTCGCCCTCCAAGTGACGCCGGCCTTCTACCCAGCTTCCAAGTAATGATGATCTCCTCCTTCACTGGTATTTAAACTCTTGCCGGACAGTTTTTCCCCCAGTGGGAGTGAACTAGAGCCTGCGTAAGAGTACTGGGTCTTGATCGTCTGCGCCACCGGTATTTAGACTCTTGCCGGACAGTCTTTCCCCCAATGGGAGTGAACTGGAGCCCGCATAAGAGTACCGGGTTTTGATCACCTCTGCCTTCGGTATTTAGACTCTTGCCGGACAGTTTTTCCCCCACTCAGAGTGAACTGGAGCCTGCATAAGAAAACCAGGCTTTGATTGCCGCCACTAGTATTTAAACTCTTGCCGGACAGTTTTTTCCCAATAAGAGTAAACTGGAGCCTGCGTAAGAGTACTGGGCTTTGATCCCCGCTTTTGATATTTAAACTCTTGCCGGACAGTTTTTCCCCCACTAGGAGTGAACTAGAGCCTGCATAAGAGTACCGGGTCTTGATCGCCACTGCTAAAAATCTCAACTTTTGCGAGTCCATTTTCTCCTTAATTTATGGGAGAAATATTTGGACCGGTTAAGAGAAGTAGTGCCTTCTCCTTAGCCCCTAAGGGGGTATTTATAGTTGTGAGGGAAGACAAAGAGCCTTTCTAGAAATTCCCAAATAATAATAATAACAATATTATACAATGACTATAAATTCTGCCATTAATATTAAGTTACTATAATAAATATATAAGTATGTCATTTAACGTGCCATATGAATTTATTATATATAACTTACTATGTAACGTTCATTATAATAATATATAATGTAACTATGGTGAAAATGAGGAGTAGGATATAACACTTCGTATTCATTTTTAACTATATTAATATAATAATTGTGAAGATATCACAAATTCTGAAACGATTGGCACCATCACCACCTATACGAAACGTTTACGTGGCTACTAACGCATCAGTTGCTGTATTATCTATATATAACTTCTTATATGTAACTTCTTATGTATTAACTATATCAATATACGACTT
>NW_021446596.1:0-242 GCF_001605985.2 Dendrobium catenatum
TTTTTACCTGCATGTCGACTTTGATTTGACCTGGAATTCGATTATAGGCTCTTAAGGACTTAATAAAAATTTTTTACTTAAATTAAATTAAAAACGTTAAGCTCATATAGAAACTCTAACGTTTAAAGAAATAAGCCCGGGACCGCCTGAAGTTTTCATTTCATAGCATTCATTAAAATTCAAATTTTTAATCGAGTCAATTAGGATGCATCATACTAGCAACTAATTTAAAAATCTTTAAA
>NW_021446597.1:0-472 GCF_001605985.2 Dendrobium catenatum
CCTGGCAAATTCTTGTCTCCCCCACTGGAACATGTCTACATCTATTAACATGAGTTCTCCGATTGAAGAAGCAATTCTAGAGACATTAATTTCTTCCCAGCAAAATAGCGGCAGATTAGGCATCCTAATCCATATATGAGAAGAAAGCCCCTTCAGAGAGTTGGGATCAAAATCAGAGCTCCATTTATCCAGCCCAATTAAATGGCCATTGACAAACCATGGTCCTCTCGATAGGATCTTCTCCAATGCTTCCTTTGAGAAGAAAGAGCATAACACCCAGTCCAAACCCATACTGGTTAAGTGAAACTTTCCAAACTTCGTCCAAGACGTCTTAGTTCAGTCGCTACCAACTGAATAGGTAAGCTTCTTCCAAACACCTTAACAACTAAGGAGATTTGCAATTTCTCATAATTGGCTTTCACATTTGGTTCAAAAAGCTTGATTGCTGAGCCATCTTCCATCAGGAAATGAC
>NW_021446598.1:0-358 GCF_001605985.2 Dendrobium catenatum
TTCCTAAGGTGATAGGAGACCCAGACTTATCCTTTTTTTTATAGTGACTTTTTGGACCCCTAGCTTAGTTCTTAGGAGGACCTAGAACTTTCTAAAATTGATTAATATAACTTTAACTTCCAACATCATTACTCTAAGCTCCTAAAATTGAACAATAAACTGAAATAATTAAAATGGACTCTAATTCACTAATATTTGAATTCCAACTAAAACATCCTTTTCAAACCCCCAACAAACCTGAACTATAGATAACTTTAACTAACTATCCTGCTTATGACCTATCCAAATCACACCAGCCTTACACACACATAGAATTGTTTGCTAGGGCACCACTTCAAGATCTAGGTTAGGCCGTTGG
>NW_021446599.1:0-311 GCF_001605985.2 Dendrobium catenatum
TCAATTTCATCTCGGCGAACCTAACTTTCTTCTCTTCTGAAATGTTGTACCATTTAAAGTAACTGTCCATCCCTTTAATCCAATCGAGGAAAACTTGGGGTTCTAACGTTCCATCAAAAGTCGGGGCATCTATCTTAGTGCTCTTAAGGAGCTGGGCGTCATTGTCTCTCCAAGGCGCGTCACGACCTACCGGTTCTTGATGGGGTCGGTGGTTGGGTCGGTAGTAATCTCTAGGAGGTCCGTACTCGGTTCGGGCATCCTCGCCATAAGGTGATTGAGGTCTCGATGGCGTGTAGATAGCCGGGTGTCCG
>NW_021446600.1:0-236 GCF_001605985.2 Dendrobium catenatum
GCTTGTGATTGCCACCTACCACTACTATACATCTACCAAACTAAAGAGAGTCATTGGGGATCATGCAGCTAGCTCAGAGTTACATGTGACATTGACAAAGAATTTATAGGTGTTAGTAGAACCACTGGAGTTGAGAGGGTTCTAACAAGGAGACGAAGGGACCAGGAGGTTTTAATAAAATGGAAGAACTTACGAGACTATTGTAAAACCCGAAAATGGCGCTTTAGTCCTCGCAC
>NW_021446601.1:0-314 GCF_001605985.2 Dendrobium catenatum
GTTGAGTGGATAAGATAGTTTTAAATATGGATTTCATCTGTACGAATTTTTGGTTTGTCCAGACGAACAAATGTCATTTCATTGTAGGGGACGATTTTCAAGAGACTGGAAAATAAGTTACTTTTGGATCGTCTGTACGAAATTATTTCGTCTGTACGATCGGTCAAGTCAAAAAGCCTGTACGAAGGGACGCTTCATAAGTTGTGTTGATTACGAAAAGCCGTTACATTTTGGATGAAATGGATCATCTGTACGAAATATTTTCGTCCCGACGAATGATAATTTTCGTCCAGGACGAACTGTTTTCGTCCAGG
>NW_021446602.1:0-1078 GCF_001605985.2 Dendrobium catenatum
AAAGTTTACTAGCGATGGACGATCGAGTTGAAGCCCATTAGTAGTCAACGATCGAGTGTGGAGCCAAAGGAGAGAGTTCGAGGGTACGTTGCAAGTAGCAGCCGAGCGAGAAGCCGATGACGAGTAGTAGTCCGTTGACGAGCAGAAGTTTGACGACAAGGAGAAGTCCAATGTCGGGTAGAAGTACGGCCTCGGGGCAGAAGACCGATGAAAGTTCGTCGACAGGCAAAAGTCCGATGACGAGTAGAAGTACGGCATCGGGTAGAAGACCGATGAAAGTTCATCGACGGGCAGAAGTTCGACGACGAGTAGAAGTCTACTGACGAGCAGAAGTCCGACGATAGAGAGAAGTCCGCTGACGAGCAGAAGTTCAACGACAGGGAGAAGTCTGACGTCGGGTAGAAGTACAACGTCGGGCAGAAGACCGATGGAATTTCATCGACAGTCAGAGTTCTGACGACGAGTAGAAGTACAACGGCAAACAAAAGTCCAACGTTGTGTAGAAGTACGGCGTCGAGCAGAAGACCGATGAAAGTCCATCAACGGGCAAAATTCTGACGATGAGTAGAAGTCCATTGACGAGCAGAAGCTCGATGACAGTGAGAAGTCGGACGTCGGGTAGAAGTACTGTGTCAGGTAGAAGACCGACGAAAGCCCATCGACAGGTAGTAGACCGATGGCTTGCAGAAGTCCGACGTCAGGTAGAATTTCGATGAAAGTCCTGCAAGGTAAAAGTTCAGCAATAAAAGGAAATTCAACATCTGGTAGAAATTTAACTTTATGGAGAAGTCTGATGGAAGTCCATTGACGGCATTCTGATGACGTTAACCAATGATGTAAGACCTATCCGAGGTTGTATGTCAGAGCATTTGCTTAATATTGTTAACATATATTGGATCCACCAAAGATGTGAGACCTATCCGAGGTTATATGTCGGAGCTTTTTCTCGACGACATTAACCTGTATGGAATATGTCGAGAGAATCCACCAAGAACATGAGACCTTTCTGAGGTTGTATGTTAGAGCCCTACTCGATGACGTTAACATGTGTGGAAGAGGTCGGAAGAATCCACCAAGG
>NW_021446603.1:0-444 GCF_001605985.2 Dendrobium catenatum
GAAATAACATCTACGAGGAAATAAATGAAGAGCGAAAGTGAAATTTAGATGAATGCATGAAGCATCAAAATTTTCCCCACCGAATATAAATGCATGCTCTAGATTATTGAGTGAAAGTAGCATCTTCGAGAATCTACAAAGTCTATGTAAAGCGAAGGCACACCAAGATTTTATTTGGGACAGTTTTCTTATTGTTTTATAAAGCAATTTCTTAGTTTAAATTTTTTTTAAATTTAAAAATTTTGTACTAGAAAGCTATTTCATAAAGCAGCAAGAAAGATGTTCCAAAAGAAGCCTAATAAGGCCAGGGGGGGTGCTCAATAGCATATGTATACATAATCTTTGATTTTTTTTTTTAAATTCTCTATATCAAATCTCTCGCATAAACACACTAATTTAAACTAAACATGTATTGGAATATAAAACCTACAAAGAAAGCTAATG
>NW_021446604.1:0-1265 GCF_001605985.2 Dendrobium catenatum
TTCCCTCTCAAAACGCTAAAAAACGCTTTCTAAAATGCTCTGATGGGCTGGTCGGGCCGCTCGATCTCCGCAGGAGGCGGAGATCTCCGCCTGTTTTGCGATTTTGGCCCGTGAACCGGTCCCGCTTGGACCGGTTCAGTGGACCGGTCTAACAATCCTCTATGCTTATTTTGTGCTTGTTATTAATATCTTTTTTTACTACCTTAATTTTTCAGATATATGCTAGTTCTATTACCTATCAATGTTATATTTCGACTTTTCGAACAATCTGTGAGAATTTTGCTCAACAAATTTCTCTGACAGATTGAACCATTTAAAAATTATATAATTTTTGCAATTTCTAGGGTTTGAGCAAAATATCCCACTTATTTACGAGTTGATCTCAATGTGGAATATTTTAAAGCAATGTTTTATTCTAAAAGGTCATCCCATTCCTTTCACTGCTGATGAAGTAACCCTTCTTACTGGTCTGCCAAATAAATGAGAAGAAATATTCTGACTTTCCTTACCACATACATCAGTTACATCATTGAAAATTAAGGCAGACATGTTGGAGTTGAATAAGCAAACCCCCCAGACTATGTTAAGAATGTTTATTATGTATTTATGTTCAAATTTATTTTTTCAAATTAGTAACTTTAAAACCCCTCGGTTGCTTCAAAGAATAACAAATAATGTATATGATTTTTTGTCAATAAACTAGGCGGGGTCGATTAAAAAATTTTTAGTTGCAGAGTTTAATAAGGCCTTCTCCAAGATTTCAAATAAGAAGTCAGCAGGTTACATCAATGATTTTGTGCCTCTGCTAATTGTGAGTGCTAAATTCAATCGAAATTTTATTTAATTTTTATAATTCATTTGCTAAAATTTTCTTTCATCTTCTATAGATTTGATTCTTGCAGCATACTTCTATTTATGCTGACAAAATGCCCCGTTTTCTTATATTGGGCCGATGATATTGCATATACTACAGAGATGGTCACTAATTTATTTGTTAATTTAACAAAAAATCAGATACATCTTATATCAAATTTCAATTAATACATCTATAAATAATAAGATTTTGTTGATATACAAATTTTTTTGAAAATTTTTATGTCCTCCGGAGAGTTTCTCAGACTGAAATTGATCTAATTAACATAAAAAAAAATCCATCAGACAGTCCTCCATCCTATCATGAAATATCCACCCATCAAACCCCCCACCAATCTCCCCATCATACCCCACCTCCTCAGCAAGACCCCCCTCCTCAGCAATCACACTTT
>NW_021446605.1:0-220 GCF_001605985.2 Dendrobium catenatum
AGCATTCAAATCAATTATACCAAGCCTTGTTCTTAATGTATTGAAAGTATCAAAGGCTAAAGGTTTTGTAAAAATGTCTGCAAGTTGATTTTCAGTTGAACCATGAGTAAGTTCAATTTCTCCCTTGGATACATGATCCCTTATGAAATGATGTCTTATGTCAATGTGTATGGTTCTAGAATATTGAATAGGATTTTTGGAAATACAAATAGCACTAGTA
>NW_021446606.1:0-290 GCF_001605985.2 Dendrobium catenatum
AACTTTTGCACATGTGGCCAAGATGAACACCGTGAGGACCCTGCTCTCTCTAGCAGCTAATTACAACTGGCATCTGAAATAGCTAGATGTCCAAAATGCATTCCTACACGGAGATTTGGAAGAAAAAATATTTATGGAGATTCCACCAGGATTCAAGGAGAAATCTAGGGGTGATAGTGTGCAGGTTAAAAAAGGCTCTATATGGACTAAAGCAATTGCCTAGAGCTTGGTTTGAAAAATTCTCAAAAGTCATGCCTGTGAGATCTCGTTCCCTTACTGTTCCTCTCTGA
>NW_021446607.1:0-294 GCF_001605985.2 Dendrobium catenatum
ATTTCTCTACCGCCGCGAATATTCCAGGACACAACAGGACTATAATTTTTTATACTAAAAAGCTATTTTTGAAAGCATTAAGAAAGCTATTCCAAACGGAGCGTAAGTGTCTATTTGCGACAACTATAGTATTTTATAAAAATGATCATGCAGTTGTTGTTCGGAAAATAATTTAGCTATTATGATTGTAAAAAGTAACTTTCCTCCATAAAATTTTTTGAAAAGTTTTGAGAAAATAATACAACAACAACAACATCAAACATTTATCCCACTACGTGGGGTCGGCTACATGAA
>NW_021446608.1:0-269 GCF_001605985.2 Dendrobium catenatum
ATTTTCAAATGACTCCAAACACCACGATGATGGCCGCATTGATTGGTTATCTCAACCGGAGGGATTCACAAATATTTTCAAATTCCATCCAAATGTCAGAAAATCTAAACTCCACAGTCCAAATCCAAAAAATCCAAAAAACCCAAAAACTCTACAAAAACTCCAAAAATATTTAAAATCTGAAATCAATCCATCAAAACTTAAAGCAAAATCCATCCACCCTCTACAACAATTTGCCGGGGTGGACAAATCAAAGTTTACTTCAGCTC
>NW_021446609.1:0-312 GCF_001605985.2 Dendrobium catenatum
CTAAGGACCACCTTTGTGATGCATGTCAATTAGGAAAATAGGTTAAGTCCTCTTTTCAATATAATAAAGATCTTAGAACTAGTAAACCATTGGAGATTTTACATATAGATCTTTTTGGATCAGTTGGAACTGTAAGTCTAGGAGGGAAGGTATACGAATTTGTGATTGTGGTAAATTTCTCAAGATTCACATTGGTCAAATTTTTATTTTATAAGAGTGAATCATTTGAGAAATTTAAAAACTTTTTGACTTGGATTCAAAGAAAACTAGGATGTGAGATTATGACTATTTAAAGTGATCATTGAAGAGAAT
>NW_021446610.1:0-1027 GCF_001605985.2 Dendrobium catenatum
ATGAAATAGTTTCCTACAATTTTTGGATTGTAGGAAGAAGAGGGTGCGAGGTTTCCATACAACTTGTAGGAAAAGGAAATATGAAATGCAACTTGTAGATTGCAAATTAGAGAAATCCCTTTTGAACATTTGGTGTTCAAAAGAGAATGACCCATTCGCTTACTTTAGACCAAGTGAATAGTGGAGGTTTTCTACACTTTTTGTTTGGTAGAAGAAGGGAACGTGCAACTTAGAGGTTGCAACTCATGAATATCCTTGAACATTTGATGTTCAAAGAGGAATGATCATTCTCCTAAATTTGGGCTTAGAAAAAAAATGAGAAGATTTTCTACAATTCTTAAGTTGTAGAAGAGAAAGCAACAAGCAAATTTTGAGTGTCCAAGGAGGAGCATTCACTTGCTTAATTAGTGACTAAGCAAATGATGAAAACTAAGATTTGAATCTTAAATCTAAGGGATTACTCATTGGTTTGGGATCCAATAAGCAAATGATTTGATAAGCTTCCTACAACTTTGGGGTTGAAGGAAGAAAATGTAACTTAGAAAGTTACAAAATTCATGAAAAACCTTTGAATATTTAATATTCAAAGAGAGGAGATTATTCACTTAAACTTGGGTTAAGTGAAAGGAGAGGAAAGATTGGATTTTAGGTCCTAAGCCTAGATGAGATGCTCAATTGTTAGACTTAGGTTCAAACAAATTGAGAGCAAGAACTTAGAGTTTGGTTCTAAGTTCAACAGCCCCATGTGATAGTAAGTAGAAGTTTGAGAAAAGCTTCAAACTATTATACATGGGGAGGAGAAGCGGCATTTGTTTGTTGATTTTGCATCTCAACAAACAAAGAATAGGAAATAACCTAGGATTGATCATAGAGTTAAAGGATTTAGGCAATGATATGTTTAAAAACTTGAGAGGCCTTAAAATATCTTGCATGAGAAAAGACATGTTGGTTTTTTGTGTTCCAACAAATGGGTTGATAGTTTAGAGTTTAGTTCCAAACTACAAAGATTCATGTGGGTACACTTGAA
>NW_021446611.1:0-257 GCF_001605985.2 Dendrobium catenatum
GGAGTTTCAAATATAACTTTCGATCCAACGAGATTCGACGCTTAGTGTCTTCATGTGAGTTCTAGAGAATCACTGCAGCTTTTCAACAAGCCCAAGAGCACAAAAATCTGACGGTTGGATTGTAAGTTATTCGCATTTTTAATTTAAATTTTAATTTAAAACTTTACCAAATCTACAATGGATGAAGCCTCTAAACTTCAGGTATTGTTAGATCATGTTTCCCTCTAGCTACAGTTCAAATTTCATGCAATTTCGTT
>NW_021446612.1:0-200 GCF_001605985.2 Dendrobium catenatum
CAGGATCGATCTAGATTTTTTAGTATCATATATACATGGTCATATATTGTTGGAGAAAGACAGATGGGGAGGGTATATGGCTTGGGTTCGCAAGGATTTGCTTATGAGGGAAGTTCATCCACTTTAGTATTTTATGATCCAAGTGGAGCTGAAGAAACTATATGCCAGAGGGTTGCAACGCTGACCAGAGAGATTGAAGA
>NW_021446613.1:0-1213 GCF_001605985.2 Dendrobium catenatum
AAAACGAACCTGTTTGTATATGTGTACGAAATGTTTTCATACAAGCTGATCGTCCCGTACGAACCAAGTTCATCCGGTACGAACGATTATAACAAGGTTGGTTCCAAAAATTACAGAATGAGAAAAACCGTCCTAAGTCGGTTATATCGTCTGGACGAAAATTTGTTCGTCTGGAAAAAAATCTTACAGAGACCAAATCGTCCTGGACGATATTTAATTTCGTCTGGACGAAATTCTTACAGAGAGCAAATTGTCCTGTACGATAATTTAATTTCGTCTGGACGAAATTCTTACAGAGAGCAAATCGTCCTATACGATAATTTGATTTCGTCTGGACGAAATTCTTACAAAGAGCAAATCGTCCTGGACGATATTTAATTTCGTCCCGGATGAATAGGACTTAGAAAATTTTTTCTTGTAAGTTCCTATTCGTTCCATGTGATCTTAATAGGAGATAACTGTCTGATCGTCCCGTACGAACTGATATCGTCCCGTACGATCAGTATAAATTTTATATGATATCCTTATGTGTGTGTGTGTATGTTTTTATTCACTCAATTATAATCACTCCCTCTCAAATAAAATGATAATTTTGAGCTTCAAAAACTAAAGGTATTTCTTGCTGAATTTGATTTGAAGACTTCGTGTTTGAGAGTTTGTTTCACCTGAAATGTTAGTACACACAAAAGCAAATACAAATCTTCTAAAATTGTTAGGAGATAACAACACATTTGAACAATAATATTTGGAATCATCAAAACTATACAAGTTGCAAAAATGTAAAACATGCAAATAACAACTATCTTAACAATCTCCCCCTTTTTGATGATGGCAAAACAATTATTGTTTGTATTATTTTAATTTAAAAAAAATCTCCTAAACTCCCCCTGAAATGATGAATACATAAAAATAAGGAGGAATTTTGAACTAAAGAACATAATTTTTATTTTTCATAATTTTTGACAAAAAATAAAAAAATACAAGACAATACTAATAACACAAGCCAAATGACACACCAAATGATACAAAACTAAAATACAAACACAATAATTTCTCCCCCTTTTTGACAATAACAAAAAGTGAAGAAGAAATAGACAAGAAATATAAGTAAATATATAAAATCCATTTGAAATTTTATTCTAAAGAGTGATTGACATAAGATATGCAATCTAAAATCAATAACATTAGGTAAATCATAGAAATTCATAGAATT
>NW_021446614.1:0-248 GCF_001605985.2 Dendrobium catenatum
ATTAAATGGTTGGAAGGCAAATTTGTTATCTTTTGCTAGGAGATTGCAATATATAAAATTCACTATTCAGAATACAATTGCTTACTGGATCAAAGGAGCCATTCTACCAAAAACTGTTCACAGATTTATTAAAAAGGCAAGCTCTAGATTCCTGTTTTTTGGTGATTCTACTATTTCCAAAAAGATGCATATGGTTTCATGGGATAAAATCTGTAGACCTAAGTTCAAAGGGGGTTTGGGGATTCCTT
>NW_021446615.1:0-447 GCF_001605985.2 Dendrobium catenatum
GTCCGCTCTTACGGCAGCCATCCTAATCAAATCAGTCATTAGGTCTAAGTCCGCTTTTACGGCATCCTACTTTCTTTAGCTTCCGATATGCGTCATGAATTCTTTCAGAAACTTCTAATTGTTTAGCATACGTTATTTCATATACCTCTTCTTGATCTGAGTGATTAAGATTATCTACTATTAAGCACAAGTTAGTGACTTCCTCCTCCTTTTCAATTTCTGACAAATCCGAAGCCGAGTCTACCCAAAAAGCTCTTTGGTATCTCTACTTGCCCTTTTTCATAATTGGTTTCTCCTCTCTGTTCTCCTTATTAGGAGTGGCTTTTAGGATTGGGTAGTTTGACTTTATATATCCAAGTTTCCTGCACTCATAGTAAATCACATCATTAGAAACCTTAACATTTCTATTAAACTTACTCATGTTCCATTATTGGCGTCTCTTCTTCT
>NW_021446616.1:0-402 GCF_001605985.2 Dendrobium catenatum
CCGCCGGCCCGACACATTAGTCGAGATAAGAGGGCGAGGGTTGCTCGCTTACCTTGTCGTAGGTGTTGCGCCAGTTGCCCTTCCTACCACGCTAAGAAAAGCGTGCATAGGTGGACCACTAACTCGCCACGCATGACGAGGTAAGAGAGCGAGAGGGGAGGCGACTGTCCGCCTCGTCGTAGGCGTCGGACCGGGGTCCCATCCCACTACGCGCAATAAAGGCGTGTATAGGCGGTTTTCTGGTCCATCGTACACATCGAGGACAGAAGTCTGAGTTCAGGGATTATACCTTCGGGGGCCGGCGACGGACTGGTGGATTGGCGGCTCGAGGGCCGAGGCAAGGGAGCAAGAGGCATGCTTTCTCTTTTTTCATTATTAATCTTAATTAATTATAATTAATAA
>NW_021446617.1:0-226 GCF_001605985.2 Dendrobium catenatum
TTTTTGCTTGCAAATTTTCCAACGGCTGTCCAGCGGCAAAAATCAGTCGAAATAATTAAAAAAAAGCCCAAGCTAGTTGCTGGCCTATCCCCTCACACTGCTTACCAGCCCGCATGCGAATGCTGCCTACCCGCGAACACTGCCCGCCTGCCCACGCGCATTGCCTGCCTACTCACACTTGGATTCTAAAACTTTGCCGCACCACAAAATGTGTTATCAAGCTATC
>NW_021446618.1:0-262 GCF_001605985.2 Dendrobium catenatum
GCACCCATATCAAGGCGGAGAAGCCTTCACAAAAACTCTCTTTCACCACTACCCGGTGCGTAGAAAATCGTCATTCTTTTATACCCTCTAAGTGTAGGCAGAGTACCTCCCACTGTTCACACACTCCAAGTGTAGGCAAAGAACCTTTCACTGTTCACACTCTCTAATTGTAGGCAGAGAACCTTTCTGCTATTCACACTCTCCAAGTATAGGCAAAGAACCTTTCATCCTTTCACACTCTCCAAGTGTAGGCAGAGAACCT
>NW_021446619.1:0-240 GCF_001605985.2 Dendrobium catenatum
GATTTGGAAATTAATTTCAACTTTCCCTCCATAATACTCTTCTCAAAATCTAAACTCAATCTTACCTTAGTCTTCCTCCTTGGCCGGCCACCCTCTCTTGCGACTTCCTACTTTGATTCTTGAAAGAAACCTCTCCCTTTCAAGGGGAAACGGCAAGGACAACAAAGGATCATCACCTTCAACACTTCAACGCTTGGGAGAGACTTCTGATAGGAAGTGCTTGTATTCACAAGCAACCTA
>NW_021446620.1:0-515 GCF_001605985.2 Dendrobium catenatum
AAAGAAGACCAAACTCTACAAAGAGGAGATAGATCAATGAGTCTTTAGAAGCTTCGTCATGAAAAAAATAATATGTTTGTATTGAGAGTATAAATAGAAGATTTGTGAATATTTTGGATGACCTAGCTAGAACTACACATAGGTGTTTTTAATTCTATGAAATAAAAAGAAATTATAGAATTTGTTTATGATTTTCAAAACAGAGGAAAGAAGCATTAAGTTGCAATTGAAGGTATGTTTAAAATTGTTCATTTTTTCTTTTGCATTCACTTATAAAGTTTTTATATATATTCTTATTATATTTGCAACATAATATTTGAAGCTATTTATATGAACAAATATTAAACTATGACTTCATATTCATATTTATTTGAGTTTTGATATTATTAAATTATCAATTTTGCTGTCAATTAATTAATTTTGAAATATTATTATTTTTGAATTAAATAGCATTACATATATTAAATCGTTTAATATTTTGAATTATTTATTTTGTACTTATAGTGTATATTCGC
>NW_021446621.1:0-777 GCF_001605985.2 Dendrobium catenatum
CTTGATTTGATTCACTCTATTACCGTTTCTCCTTGCTATAGCAAAATTGTGGAACATTTTTGATTTTTCATCTCCATCCTCATGCCATCTAGCCTTTGCTCTTTGATTCCACCAAGTGGATAGTCTCTTCAAAGTAACATTAAGAGCATGAATTTTTCTCCTAAGTAGTATAAGATCCTGAGCTGAACATCCAATTCCCTCGGCTTCTTTGTGTTGAAGAGCCAAGATCTCCTTTTTAAGTTCCTCCTTAACTAATTTCAAGTCTTTGCACTTATTTTTGTTCCAGAAAAAGAGAGCTTTCAGCGTTCTAGAAATCTTTCTTTGAAGCACCATTCCCCATCACCAAAATCATTTTTCTTCCAAGCATGATACACAATACTTCTAGCTGCAGGATATGATCTCCAAGTGTCCTCAAATTTAATGACCTTTGATCTGATACGCACCTTATCATTCATCTTGAAAGCAAGAGGGCTATGATCCGATGCCACCCTAGCTAGATGTCTAGTGACTGCAACGGGAAGCTTTTGGAGAGTAGCTGAATTCACAATGCACCTATCCAGCCTCTCCCATATCCTAGAGGCGCCATCTTTGTTGTTACACCAAGTAAAACTTGGTCCAATACTACCCACATCATGAAAATCAAAGTTTGCCATAAACAACTTCATATCTTTGGGTCCTTTAGAGAAAATCAACCTCTTACCACCTCCCTTTTCTTCTTTGTTCAATATACAATTGAAGTCCCCTCCAATGATAGAGGGGGTAGAATTATTCATACAA
>NW_021446622.1:0-604 GCF_001605985.2 Dendrobium catenatum
AATCCAAATACAATGCTCACCCGCCATAGAATTTTCATATCTTCTAAATGAATGTCCTTTCATTCCAAGTGATGCACTGATATGACCCAACATTAAGATAGAATAATATTCAATGAAAACATAATGTCTTACAATTTTTTTAAGGTTTCATTTGGGACGACTTTTTTATTGCTTCTAAAAACAACTTTTTTATACAAAAATTAAATGTTTCGTACTAAAAAGCTGATTTAGGAAGTAGCAAAAAAGCCGTCCCAAAAGCTTCGTTTGGGACAACTTTCTTACTACTTCCTAAAACAACTTTCTAATATAAATATTATTTTTTTATACAAAAAAGTTACTTTAAGAAGCAGTAAAAAAGTCGTCCCAAAAGAAACCTAAATCTCCTTCATGCTGCTTATCTAAAAGCTCTCTCATTTGCTTCCTCAAACAATAATGCTTCACCAAGAGCTAGCACAACTAACAGTTCTGCTACGAAAGAGAATAATAAAGAGGATTCTATTAAGATAAATTCTTAGTCCAACATACATATAAATAAATGCATAGACTTATATGAATGCACCCTATTTATGGTTCTCTCACTCTCTTGACTTTTGTGTTTTGAAAA
>NW_021446623.1:0-1088 GCF_001605985.2 Dendrobium catenatum
TTGAAGAAGTATTCTTTCATGACTTAAAGTTTGACCTGTCTAGGTTATATTATGTCCGCTGAAGGATTTAAGATTGACTCTGTTAAGATTGACGCGATCCAAAGCTGGCTCACCCCAAAGAATATCAGTGAGATAAGAGGATTTCATGGTCTAGCATCTTTTAATCATAGGTTCATAAAAATTTCAGCACTTTAATTGCACTTATCATCGATTGTCTAAAAAAGGGAATTTTTAAATGGACACTTAAAGCTGAACAAGCCTTTCAATTAATTAAAACAAAAATGAGTCAGGCTCCCATTCTTAGTTTACCAGACTTTAATAAAATCTTTGAAGTTGACTACGATGCCTCACATATTGGATTAGGAGCTCTTCTTAGCCAAGAAGGTAAACCCATTGCATACTTTAGAAAAAAATTAAACAATTCTCTGTCTACATATTCAACATACGATTTAGAATTTTATGCTATCGTCAAAACTTTGAAATTTTGGAGATGCTATCTTATTTAGAGAGAATTTGTTTTAAAACACTGATTATGAAGCATTACGATTTTTAAGTTCCCAAAAGAATTTAAATAAAAGGCATGTTAAGTGGACTTCTTTTTTGAAAGAGTATTCCTTTCATATTAAACATAAAATTGGAGTGTTAAATAAAGTAGATGATACTTTAAGTAGGCAATCTCATCTTTTGGTAACTCTGTACCCAACCATAACTTCCTTTGATTTCTTAAAAGACAATTATGCTAATGATTCAGAATTTAAGGATATTTGGGAATATTGTCTCACATCGAGAACTGTTCAGTCTACCCAGTTTATGATTCAGCAAGGCAAGGCTTTTTATTCAAAGGTACTAGACACTATATCACAAAAAATTCTTTGCGAGAACAACTTCTACAAGAACTTCATAGTGGCGGTCTAGGTGGGTATTTTGGCCAAGGGAAAACTATTGCTTTAGTAGAGGAGAAATATTTCTATCCGCACATGAGAAAACAAATTGCTAAACTTATAAAACAATGTAAAATCTGTTAAGATTGTTGTTATTCGAATGCTTTATATTTTGCAACTTATGTAGTTTTGATGATTCCAAACATT
>NW_021446624.1:0-1470 GCF_001605985.2 Dendrobium catenatum
GGCACCTAAAGCTTGGTATGAGAGGCTTAGCACATTCATACTAGAAAGGGAGTTTCTTAAGGGGAGTGTAGACACCACCCTTTTCCTTAGGAAAGTAGGAGATGATTTACTCATTATTCATATCTATGTCGATGATATAATTTTTGGATCTTCTGATTAAAGGCTATGTGATGATTTGTCTAAAACAATGAGTAAGGAGTTTGAGATGAGTAATATGGGAGAATTGTCCTACTTTTTGGGGTTTAGCATTAGACAATTAAATGATGGAACTTTTTGAGCCAAATAAAGTACATATGGGACATCTTGAAGAAATATGAAATGGATAAAGCCAAGCCAATTAATACTCCCATAACCTTAGAAATTCAATTAGACAAGGACCTAAATGGAAAATCAATTGATCAGAAGAAGTATAGAGGGATGATTGGATCTTTACTTTACCTGATTGCTAGCTGAAATGATATAATGTTTAATATTTATCTTTGTGCTAGATTTCAAGCTGACCCTAAGTAATCCAACCTAACTGCAGTAATGAGAATTCTTATATACCTTTTAGGGACCCAAAACTTAGGAATCTGGTACCCTAGGCACAGCACTTCTTTTGAGATTATTGGATATTCTGATTCTAATTTTGCAGAATATAAGGTGAATAAAAAAATCACTTCTGGAACTTGTCAATTCATAGGATAGTCTTTAGTCTCCTGGTTTAGCAGAAAGCAAAATTTTGTTGCTCTTTCCACTGCTGAAGCTGAGTACATTGCTTTAAGAAGTTGTGTGGCCCAAGTCCTTTGGTAAAAATATCAAGTACTAGATTTAGGATTAACAATAGGCACCATCTCTGTTCTTTGTGACAACACTAGTGCCATCTGCATTTCTAAGAATCCTATCCAACATTCAAGAACTAAGCACATTGACATTAGGCATCACTTTATTAGAGACCATGTGACTAAGGGAGACATTGAGTTACATCATTTGGAGATTGAAAATCAACTGGCTAACATATTTACTAAACCACTGGCCTTTGACACTTTCAGCAATTTAAGGACTAGATTGGGTGTAATTGACATAAATGCATAAACTTGATTTCTACTGATGGTTTATCTGCTGATTTCTTTGCTAGTTGTTTTTTATTTTGTTAGTTTTTATTTTGTCATTGGTACTTTATTTTTCATATACCTTGCTTTGTTTTTCCTTTTCAAATAATCGCTGAATTGATATCTTATGCCTTATTTTTTATTTTAAAAATTTGTAGTTAATGATAAAAAATACCATTGATTGTGTCTCTTTCTCTATCCTATTTTGGTGATAAAAATTTTGATGCAAATCTCTTTTCATGGCTTATGTTTTGATAATTGACAAACACTATTTCTCTTGGACTGCTTTTGCTTCTAACTTTTCAGGAATCGAAGATCGGACGAACAAGACAAAGCTAGTTTAGGATTACGTAGGTTTAGGGTTGAGTCAGTCTATACT
>NW_021446625.1:0-267 GCF_001605985.2 Dendrobium catenatum
TTTCTGATAATGATGTTACGGATGACTTAAAAATTACGCCTGAAAATGATTCTCTGCATAATCAATTTAATTTTGAAGAATTAAAACATTCTCTTGGTTATTATTCAGATAGTGATGTCCTTGCTCCTGATTTGCAGGGTATGCCTATTTGTATTGAAGCCGAGATGTCTGATTCTGAAAATTTAACAGAAGTAAAATCAGAATTAGCTAAGGTCGAAGAAGATAACCTACCTGTCACTTCTTCTGAAGAGATAGTGGAAATCAAGC
>NW_021446626.1:0-208 GCF_001605985.2 Dendrobium catenatum
TTGACCCAAGTTAGCCCAAGGCATGGGCTGGCTGGATGAGAAGTATTGAACTGAAGGCCACCTATGGGAGGTGTTGGTTGAGTTCAATTTGACTTAGGTCAAGAATTGGCTCAATCCCAAGTGGTTTTGGACACTTTGGGTTAGCCTAACTCTTGACCCAAGTTGGCCCATGGGTTGGGCTGGTCAAGGAAGGTGTATTGGGTTGATG
>NW_021446627.1:0-273 GCF_001605985.2 Dendrobium catenatum
GTAATGCATGTTCTTCATAGATGGTACTGGAGATACCAGTAAAACATATTTGTATCGTGCTATTCTTTCAACTTTAAGAAGTGATGGTCATATAGCAATGTAACAGCTACGTTAGGAGTAGCCGCTTCAATTTTTCCTGGAGGTCGAACAACGCATTCAAGGTTCAAAATACCAATAAATTCAAATAAAAACATCATTATGTGCAATTAATAAAAAAGTGGACTTTCTTAGTTACATAAACAATCAAACATTATAATGTGGGATGAAGCTCCA
>NW_021446628.1:0-284 GCF_001605985.2 Dendrobium catenatum
GCTTAGGATGGACGATTTTGACTCTGCTAAGTTGGCTGAGTTAAGCCTTAAGAGGTTTATGAAGGTTATCAAAAGCAAACACAAACTAAAAGAAAATAAGGAGATGAAGCTATCTTCTCCCACGATTAAGAAAAAGAAGATGGCTATAAAGGTAAGTGGGTTTATTAGCCCAAGGGCAAATGAAACTATTCCACTCTTGCCTAATGAGGCAAGGAAGATGCTGGCAAATAAGATACTGGATTGGTGAGACCATAGGGATAGTATTTCACTCCTTTAGTTTTGAT
>NW_021446629.1:0-2697 GCF_001605985.2 Dendrobium catenatum
TCTAGTATTAGGAAATAACAATAATAGCCTAGGTATGCAGGAAAGCCGTGAGAGTGGGATGACAGAACTAATTGAGGAGGAAGAGAAGCCATTTCAGTTTTTAGATTTTGAAATATGAAAATTAAAACTGAAGAAATCAGCAATTATTATGTGAGAGGAAGGCATTAAAGGGTGTTTAAGTGGTGATGAGGTGGCAATTAGAGAGAGAGAGACAATAAAGGTGAGGTGGTCGGCCATATGGGGAGAGAGGGGGGGCTTGGTATTAAATAAAATAGGGCCCACAATTTGAATAACAGATTTGATAAAAATTTGTAATAAAACATATTTTTATAAAAAAGGAAACTTCCTTTTAATTGAGAGGGGAAAACAGGCACTATTTGAATTTCAAATAGGCTATTAAAACTCAATTAAAACAATTGCCTCAATTCTAAGAGTCAATTAAGGAAGGTAATCAAAAGCTCATGAGGGAGTTTGAATTCCAAATCCCAAAATTTCCAGAGAGGGCGGGATGGGGCTGTGGCCGGCGGGATGGGCTTACGAGCTGGCTGGCAGGGAGTTGGCTGGCGGGAGGCTTGGGCGGCCCAGGTGACCGGCGGCAAGGGGTTGATGGGGGAAGGGGAAAAGTAAGGCTAGAAAATCAAGAAGAAAATTTGGAAGACTTTATCAAGAGAAATAAAAGAAAAGAGGAGAATAAGAAAAACCTAGAACTCACAAAGAGATCTAGCTTCTCCTACGAACTCACTAAGAGATCGAAGAGGATGAACTCACAAAGAGAACATAAGTGACAAATTTTCATTCCATCAAAACTAACTATTACATGAGAAGGGCCATATAAATAGGCCTCACAATGACAAAGAAAAATAAAAGACTAAATTGCCCCTTGGGCTACAATAGCTATCAAATACCCATAAGGGCAAAAACAGAAAAACATAAAGTAAAAATAAACTACTACATAAGATGATGAAAATACAACTCATGCTCGTGGTCGTCGATCTCTGGCGTCGAAAATGCTGACGATGTCCTCATCATTCTCCTCAGGTGGGAGAAAACTCGACCCCGTCGAGTAGATATCTATGGAGCCCTCGTACAACTCTAGAAGATCTGGGTCTAGGCTCTGTAGTTCGTCCCTGTCAATCCAAGTATCCTCTATCTCCGGTGGCCCTATCCAATGAACTCGGTATCTTCGGCGCCCACTTTCCTTTGGGGAAATGACCTCATCATCTAGTATTGCTTCGACCTTCTCCGCTATAGGTGAGTAGGGTAAGTCGGGGAATGGAGCTAGGCTCGGGGATCTCACCATGTGGGGTCACAAAAGGCTAATTTAAAGAGTGGATATTGAGGTTAAGATTCGGGTCCTTCAAAGGCTAGCAGGTCTTCTATATTAAATGTAGGATTCATGTTAAAGCCTCAAGAGAGGTCCAGTACGTAGGCATTACTATTCTCCTTTGAGACTTCCTTAAAAATGTTCGGTGTTTCAAGCATGCAGCTTCCCGTACCATCACAAAGTCTCCAACTTTGAATTCTTTGGACCATCTTTTGTTATCAGCAATAATTTTAATATGGATGTTATTTTGTTCAATTTTCCTTTTAATTTCGTTGAGTAACTCCTGAAGATGACATGCAGATGCAAATGCAAGAGATCGAGTGTACAAGAGGATTGTCAAGACTTAAGAGCTTACAACAGTTTAAAACAGCAGACAAAATAGGAAGACAACAAACTAAAACACCACACAACATACTAACTCACACGAACACGACGCTAAGACAGATGGACGAGTCACAAAAGGGGTCTAAGGTGTTCGGTCTAAGAGAACTGGTGTAGGAGGAGTGATGAAGACATTCTTAACTACCAGGGTACTTCTATGAGAAGTCTCACTTAAAGGGGTAGTGTAATTGACCAGATTATTCCAACTAGGACAGAGATGGTCTTCATCATGGTAGGATGAGGCTACAATGGGCAAAAAGTAGGAATCAGGAATAAAACATGATGATTGGTCCTGACTCACATCCATAAGGGGATAACTCAAAAATTCGTCAGACGATATGGGGCTCACGCTTTGTCGAATATAAAAGTTGGCACCCGGAGCGGAGAGGTAAGTCAAATCGGGAATGACACACTTTGCTAAATATAAATCTAAATGAGCAGCTCCAAAGTTAGACTCTAATGAAATAAGAGGGGGCTCGTTGTTCAAATCAGGCTTAAAAACTGTCAGACTCAAAGTACAGTCTTCCGAAAGAGATTCAGGTTTGGGTGCAACCCTAAGATCCATGGGTTCCGTTTCACTTAACTCCGGCGATAACTTCGATTGACTTACTTCCAACTCAAGATTATTTAAGTCGCCACCAGAATTATCTAAGATTAAATCAGAATTATCCAAAACTAAATTAGAATTATCCAAAATTAAATCGGAATTATCCGAAGTCATCTCAGTAATTGAATTAGAATCTTCTGAATTTAATTTTAGTGTATTCAACATCAGATCAATTTCTTTCGAGATCAAATTTATATCGTCCAGGCAGACCTTTTCCAAAGGAATATCGTTAATGAGATTAGACTTTAGATGGGTTAAGGTATCAAGGTCAAAAGGTTCTAGACCTCCTAAATCAGGGTTTAAATCAGGCCGGGAGTCTAACTCGATCACTTCAGTTCCATCCTCAAAAAGTCTTCGTTATCATTAATATCATTAGCATCCACGA
>NW_021446630.1:0-692 GCF_001605985.2 Dendrobium catenatum
TACTTCCGCATTTAATTTCCGCACTTTGGTTTTTATTATGGTGATATTGGTTTTGATTTGGTTTATTGATTTAAATATTCTTCTTTTCAATTCATGTCTCTCTCATTTTTTAGCCTTGGGTCAGTACATAAGGGGCCTAACATCCCTAACGAACTTTCAATAGTGATAGATTTGACAAATTTTTGCACAAAAAATAGCTGAGCTAATAGCATTTTCATTTCTTAAACTGCACTGTATACATTAATCACTTCTAAAAGAACTTTCAGGACATGCTGCTAAAAAAAAATTAATCAAGAACAAAATCATCATCAATTCAATATAAATCTTCTGGAAATAAAAAATAAAAAAAGAAAGTGTCGCCAATGATTCTTCTGCAACTTTTGTTAAAATCATTACTTGTCTACTGCCTTCATTTCATACTTTCTTAAGTTTCTTTACCTTTGCCATCAATGCCTTGAGTACTATCGAGCATTCAAGGAACTATAGGTGAAGGAAATGTATTCATATTTACATTATTATGTAAGTTGATATATTTCTGTAGTAGTTTTCAGTTCCAGAAGAAATTTACAGATAAGAGCTGTTCATACTGTTACTTTTTCCTGGAAAGTACTTACCTCCTCTTTACAGCAATCATGCTTGGTAGATGCTTCAACAGGTTCATTTTGCTGAGGTAGAACAGCTCTCCGTTCTGT
>NW_021446631.1:0-210 GCF_001605985.2 Dendrobium catenatum
CTTAAGCAACGTCCCTACCCATCTTTCATAAAAGACTAGATACATGGTTTTAAAGTGCCTAAGTGGTTAGCTGGCTCTCCAATCCAGGCCGGGGTAAGTCCAGATTTGCATTTCATTAGTTAGGTTCGGGTCACTACTTTGTAGTACCCAAATTAGATTTAGGTTTTGAGGCATATTCTTTTTAGATCTTAAGTCCTCACCCTTCAGGAA
>NW_021446632.1:0-455 GCF_001605985.2 Dendrobium catenatum
TTGAGCCAACTAGCGAGCTTGCAAGCCACTCTTACCACGTTCGAACTTGAGCTCAGCTTGAACTCGAACTCGTCTTATCAAGCTCGAGCTGGAACTCGTCTTATCAAGCTCGAGCTGGAACTCGTTTACTAGATGAGCTCGAGTTTATTCATTTATCAGACGAGCTAGAGTTTGAGCTCAAACCTAAGCTCGTGAGCCGAGCTGACTCACGCTTGATAAACTCTCTTTATCGAGTCAAATTTGGGTCGATTAGACTCGCTTGCACCTCCTCACGTAGTCACGTTAGAGTAAACAATCTTTTTTACTGCGACATGTCTGTCTTCTTCTCAATCTGCCTTTTTTTTTGCGAGCTCGAGTGTTTTTCCCTTGATCCTCCAGTTCGTAACAGATACATACACAAATTTAAAGCAGGGACACATAGTCAATGATATTATGAAGGATCTATTAGGGAATGG
>NW_021446633.1:0-1231 GCF_001605985.2 Dendrobium catenatum
TCATCATCAGGATGCACTAAGTTGTATTTCTTTCCAAAATGTATGTAATTAAGTGTCCTAATGAGATGTTCATTTTTCTCTTCTATTCTGCATGTCCTATTTCTGAAAGCCCATAGAGATGATCTATGATAAGTTGGGCTTCGTCGAAAGGATGACATTCCATAATCAAAAAGGTTAGAACATAAAGGAGAGGGGTAATATTGATTCTATCGCCAGCTTTAGGAATGATTGAAGATCGAAGAATATGCTGGATGATTTGGGCATTTCTAGTCATACCGGAGACTTTAGCAACATGATATGTTAGGCTATTTTGTCTAATCACCCAATTGAAATCATACCATTTGAAAGTGGTTTCAGTCATTAGGGTGTGGGCTCTATATCCTTCAGTTCTTAAGTTCAAAAAGGCACCAATGTCGTGCTTGGTGATTTCAACTTTTTGTTTGAAAACAAAAGAACTTATGCAGGAGTGGTCGGAATTAAAACTCATGTTGGCTAGAAAGTAGAGAAAGGTTTGTTTGTTGTAAAGGTGGACGAGAGAAAGAATGAATTGAAACTGGGTGGAGGCAAAAAGGTGCATTACCTTAAAGTGTATCTCGCTTTGAATCAGAATGCGAGAAGGAGTTATTTTGGCAGAGGCAAAACGAGGAAAGGATTCCTCATTTGCTTTTGACAGGAAGTTTTCAGAGGCATTCCTGTGGGGTTTCTTTGCCAACACCTTTTGTCTCTTGCTTGAGGAGGCCATTGTCGATTTGAAGTCGAAAGGGATTGAAAGGGAAGTTTGGAGATGTGATTGTTGAGTTAGAAAGCCTTCATATTTAAAGAAAAATGATACGTTCGTCCTGGATGAAAACAGTTCGTCCTGGACAAAAATCATCGTTCGTCTGGAGGAAAATATTTTGTACAGACGATCAAATTCGTCCAAAATGTAACGGCTTTTCGTAATCAACACAATTTACGATGTGTCCCTTCGTACAGGCTTTTTGACTTGACCGATTGTACAGACGAACAAAAAGTTCGTACGGATGAACCTCATATTTAAAACTGTCTTATCCACTTAACCGCTGCATTCAATCGTCTCAACGTTTGAGAAAAACAATTTTGACCTGGACGATCGTCAGATCGTACAGACGATATAATTAAAAAATTGCTCTCAAAACGGTTAAAATTCACGCAAACTGAATTTTCCGCACATCATCCAGTACGAAAACAATTCGTCCCGGATGATTTCTAC
>NW_021446634.1:0-301 GCF_001605985.2 Dendrobium catenatum
TTTTGAAAATTAATATTTCTATAATCAAACATAGTTTAAAGAATAACATATCATTTTAAAAGATGAACATGAAATTCTATAGAATATGTTTAAAGATAGAATATATTTTTTGAAAAAGTTTATTCATTCTTTTATTTAGATATGACAAGAAGAATATTATATCATCATAAAAGACAAACATAAAATTCTTCAAGATATCCAAAAGCGAGAATGAGTTTTATAAAATTCATCATTTTTAAAGTTGATTATAACAAGTATAATATCATATTATCTGAAAAGATAATAATAACATTCTATAAGT
>NW_021446635.1:0-251 GCF_001605985.2 Dendrobium catenatum
CCTCGTGTTCAAACACACAGGTGTTTGATCGTCCATAAATGTGTACATCGTTGTCGAACAGCCAAGGGCGGCCAAGGATGATTTGACCCACATCCATCGTCAAAACATCACACCAGATTTTCTCCTTGTATCCCACGAACTCAATAGGAACCAGACTCCTATCTTTAACTTCCAAGGTAGTCGAGTTTATCCAAGCAACTTTGTAGGGGTTCGGGTGTGGGGTGGTTCTCAATTGCAGTTTTGAAATCATG
>NW_021446636.1:0-423 GCF_001605985.2 Dendrobium catenatum
TATAGATTTTAATCGTGCTAACACATGTATCATCCAGGACGAACAGGTGTATCAGATGGGACGATTACCAATAAACACATTATCCAGGATAAAAATGTATTGTCCAGGATGATCAAGTTGATTGTAGTAGAGGACAATCATATCGTCCAGGACGATAATGGATTGTCAAGGATGATGAAGTGCAGAAAAGTCAAAATATTTAGCAGATGGATTTTTTGAAGAAGGATGAGTAGATCGTCCAGGATGATGTGACAAAAAATTTCAAATCAGAGGAAGGATGGAGATGATCAGAAAAGGCCCAAAAATAAAAAAAATAAATAAAAATAACAACGATAAAACATGAAAAAGGCATAAAAACATAACAAAGAAATAAAGTTTTTTTTTTAAATCAAGACATGAACATGATATAAGCTCCATGTGATT
>NW_021446637.1:0-798 GCF_001605985.2 Dendrobium catenatum
AGGTACTCATTTTCTTGTACTAGTCTTTAAAAAAAAAAATAATTTACTTGGATCATAAACTTTTTATACACTATAAAGCTTCAACCTTTATTTCATGATCTATATTTGTTTTAGTAGTCAATAGTCATGTGATGGTGGGTAAAATACTCAATTTAATGGGATTTTTATTGTTTTGCTCTGATTGAACTATAAGCAAGCAATTGCTTGCAAAGGTTCGTTACAATGGTTCGTACACAGTAATTTAATGTGATGAATATAAGTGGAGGTTCAAATGCTTAAGCTTCATAGTTCTTAAATAGGACGTTAACCAGATAGCCTAATACTTCAATAAAATTTAATGTTGCTTTTCTATTTATTCCATTGAATTTCCTGTAAATTCTTTTTGATAAAATACAGTGAATCCTTTGTGTCATGCAATGTTTGAGGAATCCACCTTTCCTCTCAAGGTTGATTCTCTTCCTTCTCATTGATCTTCAACTTCGCTGCTCCTTCCTCTAGATTTTCTTACACCACCACCTTATCGAAGTCACTTCATGCCAATATCTGTTTTTGGCCACCCCATTGCCATGTTGTTGTAGCACGCCAACCACCCGTTTGGCATTGGTTATCTTGGTTGTGTTGTCTCCTCTAAAGCTTTTTGTACTGTTGTGGTGTTGTTTCTTTGACGTTAATCTTCTTCTAAGCGTGGTGCTAGGCATTGGCATCAAGATCTCTACTCTTTTGCCTTATATGGTGATAGTGCATCTGATGTGAATCGTACAAGCATGGATGATTAAATTAAGGAAGTTTGCACGATTA
>NW_021446638.1:0-256 GCF_001605985.2 Dendrobium catenatum
GGTTCACAAAATATTTCAAAATGCCCTCAAACTTCTAAAAAATGCAAATATTTTTCAAGTGACCTCAAGGTTATCCCGATGATGGCCGTGTTGAACGCTAATCTCAACAAGAGGGCTCCATTTAATCCAAAGCTCCACCCAAATACTCCAGAAATCCATAAATCCCCAAAACTCCAAATTTCAAGATATTTAAATCCGAAATCAAACCATCAATCACTCAAAGCAAAATCCATCCACCCTCCGCAACCGTTTGCCG
>NW_021446639.1:0-381 GCF_001605985.2 Dendrobium catenatum
GTGAAGGGTTACTTAGCATCAGTCTCTTTGACCATTATAAGTAGACTCAAAAGGTGAAAAATAAAATTACAGACTTACTCAACCCTAAACCTACGCAAACTTGAACTGGATTCCTCTTGATCGTCCAATCTTCGATTCCTGAAAAGTTAGAAGCAACAAGTAGTCCAAGAGAAGTAGTGTTTATCAATCATCAAAACACGAGCCATGAAAATATAGATTTGCAACAGACGAGAGAATCCACTAATAATGTGTGACTTTATTCGATGTTGTATGTCAGAGAACTGCCTTATGTCATTAACCTATATGGAAGAGGTCGGACCAAATCCCTTTACGATCGATTATTTAGTGATTGAGACATAATAAAGATTTTGTATTTCTTGA
>NW_021446640.1:0-613 GCF_001605985.2 Dendrobium catenatum
TTAGATAGAGAGGACAAAACTGTCACAAAGTCTCAAAGACATGGTGGTGGAGGATGACCCACATGAAAATGTCAAAATGGTAGATGAGAAAGTGAAGGGGATCGTGCTCATCAGGCAGTAAATTCCTCCAATTTCAACACCTACATCAATCATCTTCCTCGCACTTAGAATCTAAAAATCGCAAAGAGAACATTAAAAGGTCACATAGCAATTGTGACAAAATCACTCGAAGCTAATAAATATATCATTGGATTTGGTCTCACTATAGAAATTCAATTAAAAGAAATTACCAAAAAGTAGTAACGTATAGGGCTTGAATAATCTAGTAGACAAAGCTCTAGATTGTCAATTCATCAAATCCTTTTTGTGAAAAAAATTTCCTTTAAACAAGCAATAATATTTTAAAAACTAAAAGATTCCTTTCCAATGCTTAGTTCATCTTATGCCATTGTACCAATTGTAGTACAATACCACTATTTGGAGCTACACTTACCTCAACCCTCCAATTCAGGCAATAAAGAATAGTGTGCATTATTTGGTTAACAAAATAGGGCACACTCAGTAGATTAAAAATGGTTTGGTTCATGTTTCATACTACAGCTCCATATTCTTG
>NW_021446641.1:0-233 GCF_001605985.2 Dendrobium catenatum
ACATATGCAAGCAACCTTAGACATGATTGTGAGCCAGATGGGCTCAATGTCGCAACAAATTAGAGACACCCAAACGAGTGTTGCGGACCTCAAACGTCACACAGGAGAGAGACTCGACAATATTGAACGAATGGGACACCCGGCTGTCTACACGCCGTCTAGACCCCAATCCCCATACGGCGAAGATGCCCGGACTGAGTACGGACCTCCTAGGGATTACTACCGACCCAACC
>NW_021446642.1:0-216 GCF_001605985.2 Dendrobium catenatum
AATTGTGAGCTTTAATGCATTTGCTTCACAGGTCAGTTCTGATTTTGAAACTGCAAAGTAATTAATGTTTATTTGCTGTGTTAATTTCTTTTTCATAGACTTTTTGTCATTCATTTTGTAATTAATTGTTTTATTGTGAAAAACTTATGAAATTGCAATTAGATCAATATTATTACATGGATTTGATGCATTCAATATTTTTAGTTTATTTTTGTT
>NW_021446643.1:0-205 GCF_001605985.2 Dendrobium catenatum
AAGTTCAGGATTTATCTAGGGTCTGAAGAGATTTTAGCATCCTAGGATCTAGAATGGATCCTAAGGTCTGGATCTAGGAAAATCCTAAGGTCAAGATAGATCCTAGAATCTAGAGTCTAGATTGATGTAGGGTCAGGATTGATCTGGAGTCTGGATGGGTCCCTAGTAACCTCGTACAAAAATGAGGTCAACAAATGGACCCCCA
>NW_021446644.1:0-574 GCF_001605985.2 Dendrobium catenatum
CGGCAAAACCCCTTGGGATTGAATTAAAGAAGTCCTCGATAACCATTCCTAAATTGGGCCAAATGACATTGGATCTAGAAAGTTATATAACGTACTAGAAGATTCTAGAAGATTCTAGAATAATTTAAATAACTCTAAATGGTTTTAGAAGATTTCAAAAAATTCTAAAAGATTTTAGAATATTTTAGATAGGCCTAGAGTATCCTAGAAGATTCTAAAGTGCTCTATAATGTTCTAGAATTGTGTGGATATTTGGAGAGTAATCTAGGATTCTTTAGAACTCTCTAGAACATTGTAGAATTATATAAGAATATATGAAATAAAGTGGAGTATTCTAGAGCACTCTACACTCATGTCTAATGGAAAAAAATCTAGAATGTTCATAAGCATGAGAGGAGGGCTATATATAGGACACTCCACCTTATTTGTAATCAACTCTTCCAACTCCCAACTTCCTCAAGCCCCTATCATAAAATTCTTGATATTTTAGAATTTCCAATTCACTCTCTAGCCAAGCATTGATTTAGGAGAATAAGAGTTTTAGGCTAACATAACACTAGAAATGAATGATAAG
>NW_021446645.1:0-264 GCF_001605985.2 Dendrobium catenatum
ATGTAAGACCTATCCGAGGTTGTATGTCGGAGCCTTTGCTCTACGATATTAACCTGTGTGGAAGAGGTCAAATCGGATCCCCCTGGGATCGATTTTGCCTTGATTGGGAGGGGGTGAATGCCGCGTGTATCCCGAATAAAAGATAATGAAGGGTCTATCCTTAGACCGTTACTACCTTTTTGAGGTCGAGATTAAGACCTTGCCCAAGGAGTATGAGTCCTACAGGGGATTGTATGAAGCTTTGTATTGATAGGAAGTATCCTT
>NW_021446646.1:0-205 GCF_001605985.2 Dendrobium catenatum
GAAGAAGTAAATCTGGCAACCGATGCGTCCAAGTTCACAAACAGGTCTGATCCAAACACTGCACTCTTCAACTACAGGGGAAGAGGCAAACGATCCAGAGGAAAACCTCCGAACGGTACAAATAACCCTTCAAGAAACACGGCGGCAAGCTCAGTAATATGTCAGATATGTCTCAAAAAGGGTCACTCGGCACAGACATGCTGGC
>NW_021446647.1:0-230 GCF_001605985.2 Dendrobium catenatum
TGTTGGGGTGGAGGTTTTGCCTTTGCCTGTTACCACTGCTTCCCCTGTTTTGCTGGATGTTACTATCGGGATGGGGGCTGATGCTTTACCTGATTTTAGTGCTGTTGATGTTTCGAGCCCTCGGTCTGTTCCAGTTGGGCCTGTTGTTTTTTTTTGCTGATTTATATTTACCTGTTGTTGATGTTAATAATGCTGTGCCGGTGGAGAATTTAAGTGAAGTATCTAAAAGC
>NW_021446648.1:0-398 GCF_001605985.2 Dendrobium catenatum
ATTCTAAAAGATTTAATTATGAAAATACTTACTATCATTACAGAAAATTATTACCAAATAAAAATATAGTGCATGTAAAAATTCATCCAAAAGTTCTCTTTCTTCTATCCAATGATATGATTTTGGTTGGTTTCTTGGATTATTAATTAGCTAAATTAATTAGTTTCTCCTCTAAAATTTTAAAATTAAATTGATTAAATAAATATTATTTTTTTCGAATTGAACAGAGCCATGCAAAATTTTAGTTTAGTCAGTTTGACTAGCTTGTAATAAATTCAATAATACACCAAATTTTCTTTTGCTTAAATGATATGCATTAAGAACAATATATTATAATATTTATTAAAGATTATGCTTTTAATACATGAAATGAATAATATTCATATTAAACTTTTATA
>NW_021446649.1:0-236 GCF_001605985.2 Dendrobium catenatum
GATGGTATGTGTTTTCAATGTGGTCAGTCAGGACATCGGATTGCAGAATGTCCACAGGCTGGATTTGATCGGCGTTCTGAGTTCCGATCAGAGGGCTCTATTAGACCTGCCGGTTCAGCAGCAGGAAGACCGATGACTGTTCCTCCACGCCCTGAAGGATTTTCTGGAAGAGGTGGATCTAGTTCTGGACCACAGAGACGACCTACTGTTCAGAGGGAGCAGAGTAGTTCTGTTGC
>NW_021446650.1:0-1756 GCF_001605985.2 Dendrobium catenatum
TTAATTTGATTAATTCGCAATCTAGGGCTAACTATTTGGGTGATTGTTCTGGTGTGGAAATTAGGAACCAAACTAACTGGTTGGTTGCTTGGTTGGTGATTCGGACTCTGAATTTACTGATGATGTAATGGACTCGGACCCGGATAATGATTTCTCGGTGGTTTGTAAATCTCAAACCCGGGGGAAATTTTGGGGGAGAGGCCGTCGACGACATTGATTTTTCATGCTATTCGTGCTTTTCATCGCTCATCGACAGTTTGTTTGGTCGGCTGTTTCGTGGATTATTTGGACTATAAGCAATGATGTGGTCGGGACTCGCGGCCTGGTCGTTTTGCTTGTGGCAATCTTTTATTGGACGGTCCGTGCGTGGCGACTGGGTCGCTGAGAGCCTCGGCCGTCTCCTGAGCTTTGTTTTTGCGCCTATAATTCTTGTTGTTGTTTGTTTTTTGCTTCTTTATTTGTAGTTGTTGTATCAGTTTGTTTTTGTTGGATTAATGAAATTCTGTTTTGGGAAAAAAAAAAGATTCAAATATGTCTAAGGATAACACGCGACCTTACTAGCATATAAACTCTATGACTAGTGACTTAGAACCTATATGGAAATGAAAAGAAAATAGCTTATTGAAAAAAAAAAATTTATAGAAAAAGCTCAAGAGGCTCAAAATTTTACTAAGTCAAAAGATTCAAGATGCTCATTTTACCCTTTATTTATTGGGATCCAAGTGTTATAGTAGATATTATATTAAAAAGAACAAGAAAATGTTTCGACTTAAATGACTCTCAATATTGATTACCCTAAATATGTGTCGTCTCATAATTGGATGAAGGGGACAACATTGGACGGCATTTGGCGTGAGTTCAATAGTGCCTAGTAGGTTCAGGTGAATACGCTTGGATGAGTTTATTGGCAACTGCTGAGGTGAGGGGGCCTGTGACTAGCCGCAAGCTGATTGAGATTGCTATTGAGTTTTGATGAAGGCCTCAAATCACCTTTGAAAAGACAGGCGAGTAAGTGGTATGCGGTAAAGGAGACGTCCATGTCGAATGATCATGACAAGACCAGTTTAGGGCCCATGAGTATTGGCTTTCTTACAGTAAGTTTGGTATTTTTGAGTGAGGATGCCCACTCTAAAAGAGAGCGAATGATTATATCAACAACTGTCTTCTCATGCTGTTGATTCAATTCCAACATATAAGTTGGACTGCATCTGCCAAATAATAATTTCTCTTACATTATCACAATAGATTATTGAAAAAATGAGGTGGTTTTCTATAATCTTCATGGAACATTTCAATGCGCACAATTTCTAAAATTTATGAAACTATTTTAATGCAGAGAACAATTGTCGAAACTTTAAAACACATAAAAAATTGCATCTAATTTTGTGATTTTTAATCACAAAATACAAAATTATTGTACAATTGCTCATACCTTTCAACCAAAACAAAATGATAAATAAGATAGTGAGTGATTTTTTTTTTCTAAAAAAAAAGACAAATATGAATATTTAATTACTCCAAAAACATACAAATATGTTTCTATCATTAGATATCATAAATTCAAATCTTTCTCATTTGTTGGAAGCCATTAGCTAAATTCCAAATGAACCAACACAAACAAACAAATAAAATATTTCTAAAAAAAATAATAATATATTGAATGAGAAATATAACCACTCCATTATTCAACTTTTATATAAATTAAATTAATTTAAGGTAATTGTCAAAAATCAAATCATATGTGGAAAAAAAGTAT
>NW_021446651.1:0-569 GCF_001605985.2 Dendrobium catenatum
TAATTATTCTTTTGTAACTTAGAAAGCTCCCCTTAAATAGAACATTTTATTTTAATGATATATGTATAAGTTAGCCAAACAAGGAGATATGCATAGTAAGGATTTAGTTCAAGTGAAGTAAATTAAGGACGAAGATCAAAAAGTGCTTTTATTACAAGAGGACATTCAAGAAAAGTAGATGAGATATTTTGCTAATAATGAGATTTACTTCAATGACCTTAGCACCCTAAATGAAAATAAAGATTTTTGTTTTTATTGGCATATTAGTGAAATTAAAGTTAAAGAGATTTAGAAGATGTTAGATATTCAAATAGAGGTGTGGAAATGCTTAGAATATGAAGGAGTTTCTTGGCTTATTAAACTTTTTAATATTATTTAGAAGCTTAAAATGATGCCAAATGAGTGAACAATGAGTGTGTTTATTCATATTTTTAAGAAATAAAGGTGATGCACAATATTGTGTAAACTATAGAGGAATTATGTTAATGTATAATACTTTAAAACTATGAGATAGGTATGGAGCATAGGTGCTGTGTAAGCATGATACTAATATTTCTCAAAATTAATTT
>NW_021446652.1:0-239 GCF_001605985.2 Dendrobium catenatum
CAGTTTCTAGAACCGACCTTGTAATAACCATTCGTACTAGATGAACCTAGTTCGTACGGGATAATCATTTGTATGAAGACATTTCGTACACATGTACAAATGGGGTCGTTTCAAATTGTTTAAGTAAAATCGTCCAAGACGATTCACGATCGTACGGGATGATCCACTGCGTACAGAATTAAAAAATTGAAGTTTTTGGGCAGTTTTTCTTGTCTTTTGTATAAATAGTCCAAATTAGA
>NW_021446653.1:0-445 GCF_001605985.2 Dendrobium catenatum
ATGTTCGCTATCCTTCCTTTCACTCACTCTTTGTAGATCTCTCCTCATGAAAAGAACAAGTGGTCACACTCACTTGGAAAATCTATTATTTGTTCTTAACTAATGAAGCATAGAGTGCCATCAACTAGATCTACAAAAATTAACTTCAACTCACTTTAACTAGCCTAAAACAAGTCTATCAAAGCAAACTCGTCGAAATGTAAATGTTCAAAAAATATTATTGAATAGAATATTTTTAAATTTATCAATTACATAATGTAAAATATATGTACATGTGATCTAATAATGACTTAGAAGTAGCGCTCCCCTCTCCACTAAGAGCTATAGGATAAAGTGATTGCATGCTAGGAACTAACTTGATCATGCTGACTCAAGAAGATTAAAAGCCACATAACCTTTGCTTTGATATGAAGCACTCCCTTGAGTGAGATGGTGGCTCATGATA
>NW_021446654.1:0-222 GCF_001605985.2 Dendrobium catenatum
CATTGGTAATATAAGGAATGAAGTTCATGAAATTAATATCAATGCTATGTTGATGAATTCCTACTTCAACTTCTTTGGTGGTGTTCCTCCTCCTCCTCCTCCAAAAGAATAGAAATTTGGGTTTTGATTTTCTAGATGTTTCATGTATCAATCTTCATTTTAGTTGTGTTTGTTTGAAAGTTCAATGTATTTTCCTTTTGTATTAGTATTGATATTATGAAT
>NW_021446655.1:0-202 GCF_001605985.2 Dendrobium catenatum
TATGCCTCTATTAATATCAAGTCAATTAAAATGTAGATATAACAATTTTAAAGAAATTTACGAGACAAGCATAGTTTTTTAAATGAAAGAAATCAATTTCAAGACACGTGAAAGTACAAATAACAAATATAAGTAAAAAACAACAATTACTTATTACACATACCCAAACACAAATAAAAGAACACAACACAAATGAAAATAA
>NW_021446656.1:0-2412 GCF_001605985.2 Dendrobium catenatum
CTGGCACTTTTTAACCCAACCCGAACTCGATCCGTATTTTACAAATGGGTCAATTTTCCGGACCCAAACCTAACCCGGTTCAAGTCTGGATCAACCCGAACCCGACCAACTTCTTTTATGCTTTACTAAAATATTTTTATTTAATTTGATTTATTTAAACCTAAATTAAATTAAGGTAACATTTACTTCAAACAATTTAAAATAAATCAAGCTTATTTCAATTTAGGCAACATGATTTTTTTTTTGGAAATAAAATTTACTTATTTCATAAAAATCTTTTAAAACCCTTCTAAATAAACTAAAACATATTGATTTCGAGTTTCCGGGTCAACTCAAACCCGACCTGATTTTACAAATGGATCAAAATCCCTAACGCGAACCCGACCTGGTTCGAGTTAAGATTGGATTTTCGGGTCGTGTCAAATATTGACACCCTATGAAGAATATTGAAATGTTGAACTAAAGCGGTAATTCTATGTTGTGCGTGGAAGATGTAAATCAACCACCAACCCTATAATTTAATTATATTGATCGTAGATTATAAGTTATTTATAAATTGTACTCTCACAAAATTAATTTCAAAAGCACAAACAATAAATAATTACTATTTTCTCACATCTTATGAAAAATATAATTTCAATAAACAAATTTCAGTAAAAAACAGGAATTTGTACACAATAAGTTTACGTGGTTCAAGTTCTTGCGAATTCTACATCAATGGGGCAATCTCGATCATCTTCTTTTATTCAATACATGTGGAAATTGGATACAAGAATTTTATATACAGAAAATTATTTCTCAATATAACCAAATTAGCCAACACTGGGCTAAACATAAAAGAATAAATGCTAAAAAATAGAAGATGCTAATGTTAAATCTTTACCAAATCTTTAACAGAAAACAAAACAAAGTAAGCTAAGAAGAATAGCAGGTGGAACCGGATATGCTAGAGAGCAGAGAAATCCTCCAAACCGAAACCAATGCTTCCAAAGCAACAATTCAAGATATAATCAGATCTTTATTAATATGAGAAGCAGGGAGCTAAAATCAGAAAAGAAAAATGGGATTTTTACATACATGCCACTTTATAACATGTATATTACATATTTAACATTCAAAACTTAAATATTACACTCCTACCATCTATTTTCTATTTTCACAACAAAAGTAGCACTCCGTTAACAGCAACCTCACTTCGTTCTTTTTTTCCTTCCCATTTTCGTGAGAGAACAAGTTTCAGCGAAACCTTGTGTATGCCTCTGAGCTGCTCTTCCGCCTGTGGCCTTCACTCCGCATAAGCACTGGCTTTATTCACGGAGAACCGGTGAGATTTTTGGATTTTTCTGCATTTTTATTCACTTCCGCACAAGCACTGGTTTTATGGCTTTATTCACGGCAGCGAAACCACGGTAGCATTGGTTTTATGGCTCTATTTACATGTCATTAGGCGGGCTGTTGTAAGTATTCCCTGTGGTCCATCATCTTTGATTTTTCTGCATTTTTATTCACTGTAGCTGCTCTTACAACTCAATGGTGGTTTAACACTATTAGAATATATATGTAAATAGTTTAAATATTACGTTTATAGATTCTCTGTTAGGATTATTCTAGAAACGTTATCTTGTAGTTGGCTTGTCTATAAATAGACATATAAGGTCTTTGTAACAGTAACGGATAATAACATACTTCTTCCTTTTTTTATTCGCATCTGTCTTCCTCTTCTCTCGTTTCTTCGAACTCTCTACTTCTACATGGTATCAGGAAACGGTCTCAGATCCTGAGAAATGGCTGAATCAGATTCTTCCACCAGGCTGCAAGAGCGCAGCTCCGAATCCTCCATGGACGATCCCATGATTTCCACCACGCTCAAATTCGTGGTATCCAATCTTCGCAATCTTGTCACATCTCCTCTTGCTCCAGAAAATTTCTTGATCTGGAAATCTCAGATCTTGAAGACGCTTCGTGCAAATGGGTTCGCTCAATTTCTTGACCCTAAAATCCAGCCACCAGCCCAGTTCTTGACCAACTCCGACGGCTCCTCATACGTTAATCCCCTCTATTCGCAATGGCTACTCACAGCTCAGAACCTGTCGGCATCCATTTGTTCGACGATCTCTACCTCGATTCTTCCCTACGTCATTTCATTGGAATCGACTGCTCAGATATGGGCAACTCTTGAAACAAGGTTTCAAGCAACCAACCGGTCAAAAGTAATTCAGCTGAAAAACGCTTTACACAATGTCTCTCTCAAGAATCAATCCATGACCGAGTATCTTTCGGAGATCAAAGCCATTGCGGATCAAATTGCGGCTGCTGGTTCGTCGCTTGATGCAGAAGATGTCATTCACTACATCTTGAATGGTCTTCCGCAACCTTATCAGTCATTCAAATCGGCCATTCAAACGACGCCGC
>NW_021446657.1:0-227 GCF_001605985.2 Dendrobium catenatum
TTATCTAATAGATATATATTTAAAAAATAATATATTTGTTAGATAAAAGAGCTGTCTGGTTTTGCCTCTGTGAACAATAAAAACTCATCGTGAATAATAAATGTTCACAGAGACAAATCGGACGGTTCTTTTTGTTTGGTGTCCGCACAGAATGATTCAACGCCGCTGACGATGGAAGTAGAAATAATTTGAGGATGTCGAAAATGCTAACAAACTTTAGATGATAT
>NW_021446658.1:0-1710 GCF_001605985.2 Dendrobium catenatum
GGGTACGCCAGATTTTTACAACCTTAATAGGAATTTCCCTATTGATGTAAGATACCATACTCTGAAGAACCAATTCAAGTCCATTTAAAATTTCAAGAGGAGGGACTATCGGTTTTCCACCCTTGTAGAAAACAAGAGGTGTTTCTTTTGGAAATTTATCAAGCCCCCACCTGTGTTCCAACAAACAAAAGAAAGAATAAGCAGTCAATATTGATATGATAGCAAAGACATGCACTATGAAAGTTACGTTGCAAGGCTCAGTTGATAAATTTAATGTGCAAACTTGTCTGTAAATCAACAGGGCTTTCACTTATGAATTACAAAGTTGAACTGACAAAGATAAAGTTCTGTATAGAAATAACGGCTATGGATCTCATTTCCGATATGATTTTGTGTTTTAGTGAACCATATGAAGCAAGCTGTTTGTAATAAACACAGGTCTTATCTAACAAAATTAATGAATGGAAGTAAGCTCATAACAACTGTTTTACCATGAGCTAAAACAGTATTGGGATTTCTATGTGTACATAAACACAATGATATGTGTAACAAAGATGTACAACGTACGATGCTACTTTAGGAAGTTTAAATATTTATTCAGAGTTCCTCAAAATTATTTCAGATATTAAATATGAAAAAACCTGAATTTAGGTTATTTGTTGAGTGGATATTTTTCCACTTAATAACCAATGGGACACGAATTCAATTTTTGGAGAACAAGATTGCATCATTGAAGTAAAAGTAGCATGATCATCTCCCAACTTTTGCTAAAATTTAGAATATTGTTTGATGAGATCGGCATCCATATCAAAGTTCTCAAAACGATAAAATTAAACAACACAGAGTTTTGGTTCATGCTTTTAATCGAGAATATCATGCTTTGATGATTGCTTTATCTGATTGGGCTACATCACCAAGATTGATTCAGTTGGAGAATTTACTTTTAGTCAACAAGCTTTAGAATTTCAAATGAGTAATTTAACCATTTCCACATCTAAAAAGGAAGCATTGATTTCTATGAATAAAAATAAGCAATGGATTTTAAAAGAAATCAATAGATGCCAAATTTGGATATATCTGAGGATGAAAATCAGGATCAGAAGAGAAAGTTCAAGTTCAATGAAACAATGAAACTACGGCTTGATTTAACTTGATCTAATAGTTATTTATTTGATAGTTTTTTAGTTCTTTGATCATGGGCAACTTGCTTTGTCAAGTTTTCAACATTCAATAGAGCACAAAATATCTTGATGCGCATTATGCACCACCAGCTACACCAGGAAAAAAAAATAAGATTATTCATAAAAAGGTACGATAGATAAATGTTACAATGAATATAATAGCTTTTGTGACCTCCAAAACCTGTAAAATATTCTTTCATAAATAAGCAATGCCACAAACTAGTGAAATCCAAGGAAAAATTATTACCAGTGTCCGGTGTTGAATACTAAGACATCATAGAACTGGGTTATATTTGCCCAGTCATCAGCCGGAATATCAACATCTACCTTGTAGAATCCTTTCAAACCATCTTTATTGGGAAGGTCCAATTGCTCCACAGGTTGCCACCTTTATATAATTAGATATGAATGTGTAAGTAAGCAAATTGAGCTATTCTATCAGAGAAATGCACATGGATTTAGCAAATACTTATAAGTTATTCCAATTACTCGTATCTCAACAACAAATACCTACGTGTACTTAGCAAGC
>NW_021446659.1:0-229 GCF_001605985.2 Dendrobium catenatum
GCATGGACAGATGGTCGCCTTCTTTCTCCACTGATTCACTTAAAGGAATCACATCACCAGTTTGGATTCATTTTCCAGGACAGCCATTGAGCTGTTGGGATGAGGACAATACCCCTATCATTGCGTCAATGATAGGTAATTCTTTGATGTTGGATGGAAATTCATTAAAATGGGGAAAGCGGGAGTATGCTAGATGTTGTGTTCGCGTTGATCTGGAAAAAAAGCTCCC
>NW_021446660.1:0-204 GCF_001605985.2 Dendrobium catenatum
AAAACAATAAAGGGTAAATTTTGAAATAAGGGGTTTTGGCTGTTTTGAAAATAACTACATATGTACCTATCATTTTAAAACAGGGATGATCCCAAGACCTGCAGAATTCAAAATACACCCAAAACAAGGTATTGTGCGTTGACAGCGGATTTAAAACGAGAAAATTAAGCAATTTCAAAGTTGAAAGACAATAATTAAATAGTT
>NW_021446661.1:0-306 GCF_001605985.2 Dendrobium catenatum
TATTGGGCAGACACTTTATTGTCAGGATTGATCAGAGAAGCCTGAAGTACTTGTTAGAGCAACGGATGGTGACTGAAGAGCATCAGCGGTGGCTTTCAAAATTGCCGGGGTATGACTTTGAAATTCAGTATAGACCAGGCGGGGAAAACAAAGCTGCTGATGTCTTGTCCAGATGTTTGGGTGAACTACAGACAGTGGTTGTGTCTGTTCCTTTGATGTTAGATTGGGAGGCAATCAAAGTAGAGAGCTCGAAAGATGAGGTGTTGGGAAAGATCAGGGCTGATTTATTAAGGGAAGGTGATAGCC
>NW_021446662.1:0-212 GCF_001605985.2 Dendrobium catenatum
GGACCACAATGGCCCGGGACGACGGAACCATGGGATCCTGATCGAGTCCATCATCAATTCCCCCACCATCTACTTTAAGTGCAAGATGATGAAATTTTCAATTTTAAATATCAAATCTTCAACCTTTACAAACATCATGCCCATGCTGCTACTATATGCCATATAACACGTATTATCTATGTATCTGATTGACGACTAGCCTTAATCGAAAG
>NW_021446663.1:0-411 GCF_001605985.2 Dendrobium catenatum
CCCACTTTACACCTAAAGCAATGATTTTATAGTATACGATCTTATTAATAACAAGTAAAGAATAAGATTATAAATAATTAAATTTCATGATAATCTTTCACAAAATTTTTAGTTCTCCCCTTATGAAAATCAGTAACTTCATATTTTTCCTTATTATGATTAAATATAAATGCAAAAAATAATTAGAAGGAAAACATCTCCAACCATTGTTGCAATTCGTAGAACCAAGCCGAGAAATTAGGGGAATTAAAGAAATAACTATGTTCTTAGTTAGAATACAAAGAAATGAATTTTCTGATCCAAAATTTCAGATTCTAATGTCAAACTATTACACAATAAAAAAAATCAAAATTATAAAAGAGAGATTTGTACATGTCACCAAAAATTTTCTCATTTACCAAAATTAATACA